>NC_133335.1:234750682-235031177 GCF_042186555.1 Aquarana catesbeiana | reverse complement strand
GATACAGCTTTAAATATACACTATGTTGTCAAAAGTATTGTGCCTTTACACACACATGAACTTTAATGGCATTCCAGTCTTAGTCCGTAGGGTTCAATATTGAGTTGGCCCACCCTTTGCAGCTATAACAGCTTCAACTCTTCTGGGAAGGCTGTCCACAAGGTCTCTGTCTGCCCCCCCCATCACACTGCTGCCTTATACACACAATGCTCCGGCTCTCTGCCCCCCTCCCCCTGGATCACACTGTTGCCTTATACACACAATGCTCCGGCTCTCTGCCCCCCCTCCCCCTGGATCACACTGCTGCCTTATACACACAATGCTCTGGCTCTCTGCCCCCCTCCCCCTGGATCACACTGCTGCCTTATACACACAATGCTCTGGCTCTCTGCCCCCCTCCCCCGGATCACACTGCTGCCTTATACACACAATGCTCCGGCTCTCTGCCCCCCTCCCCCTTGGATCACACTGCTGCCTTATACACACAATGCTCCGGCTCTCTGCCCCCCTCCCCCTGGATCACACTGCTGCCTTATACACACAATGCTCTGGCTCTCTGCCCCCCTCCCCCTGGATTACACTGCTGCCTTATACACACAATGCTCTGGCTCTCTGCCCCCTCCCCCTGGATCACACTACTGCCTTATACACACAATGCTGCGGCTCTCTGCCCCCCTCCCTCTGGATCACACTGCTGCCTTATACACACAATGCTCCGGCTCTCTGCCCCCCCCCCTCCCCCTGGATCACACTGCTGCCTTATACACACAATGCTCCGGCTCTCTGCCCCCCCCTCCCCCTGGATCACACTGCTGCCTTATACACACAATGCTCTGGCTCTCTGCCCCCCTCCCCCTGGATCACACTGCTGCCTTATACACACAATGCTTTGGCTCTCTGCCCCCCTCCCCCTGGATCACACTGCTGCCTTATACACACAATGCTCCGGCTCTCTGCCCCCCCCCTCCCCCTGGATCACACTGCTGCCTTATACACACAATGCTCCGGCTCTCTGCCCCCCCCTCCCCCTGGATCACACTGCTGCCTTATACACACAATGCTCTGGCTCTCTGCCCCCCCCCCCCCCCGGATCACACTACTGCCTTGTACACACAATGCTCTGGCTCTCTGCCCCCCCCCCCCCCGGATCACACTACTGCCTTGTACACACAATGCTCTGCCTTCCTGCCCCTGGATAACACTGCTGCTTGTACACACAATGCTCCGGCTCTTCCCCCCAGCACTCTGCATCACACTGCTGCCTTAAACAGACTCCCTTTGGATCCCCCCTCCTTATCCAGTCATGTGATCAAGCTCCGTGCTTCCTCCCACAGTCTGTGATCAGTCCTGCCATTGGAAGTCCCCATCTTCTTCAGATCCCGCTTTCTGCACTACTATGGGCGCTTCCCTCTGAGTTCACAGGAGACGGCACTACAGAGGAGGCATCGGGTTATCAATATGCGCTGACTGTCAGCACGCATGAGAACCACTCTGGAAACAACATTGGGCGGTATACATCAACCACAATGTTGACTTGCCGCAGAACCCCTGGGATCCACCAAGATTTTCTCGTGGACCATTAGTGGTCCATAGACCACTGGCTGGCAACCGCTGTCTTAGACGATCTAAAAATGGAGGACAAAAAAAAAAGATGTCCTTTCAAAAACAACAACTGTGTTTCAGACATTTCGGGATCTTTGGTTGGTTTTGGTGTCAACCTTCTGGAAAGTTTTTTTCCTTCATTTCCTGTCTTGAAACACAACATGAAGTTAGAAGATATCTTCGAAAAGCAGGTGCGGGTCACCAGGAGAGGTTGGATCTCCTGATTAGGGGACCCATAAAGCAATAAGGGACCCATAAAGCAATAAAAACTTGACCTTACTATTGCCCTAAACTCAGTGAACAGGTAAAAGAGGCTCTTTGGGAAAGAAACTATAAGCTCCCCCAGGCTGTTAAAAAAAAACCACGAATGCCAATCCATAGGAACTAGTGTGGTGCAATGATAAAACTCATTTGTTTCGGCTTCCTATATGTCAGCCTGGTACATGACCCGAAAGGTCTATTTTAAGCCAGACGTGAAGTTTTACCACAGTTCACATTATCATGAAAGAATTGCTGTGTCAGTTATTGTAAAACGAGCCACTCGATGAGTATCCATTTCCTCCCGTGTGATGGCGAGGTTTGGACAATTGCAGACTATGGCGTAAGAAGGTTTATTTGCAGAAAACCGAACCCGGCGGCCCCTGCAAGGCCATTGCTGTCATCACGTCACTTGCTTCAGCTTTTTTTTTCCCTTAATGTCCCCTCGTGCGGTTTTACAGTAAGTCAGGAAATGTTACTGTGCCGCAGTTTTATATTTTTACACACTATGGGATGTGTTTTGTGATGTGGTTTATGGCCCTGATGGCTTTGGTTAAGCTTCCTCATTACACACCCTGCATTGTGCACTTACTGGCAATGGTTTGCTATCCCAGGACATTTTGCAATCCATTAGAGAGTTGTGGTATAAAGGCTTTTATTTACCTCGTGGACAAGGGATGAGCTTAGAATCAATGGGCCTAGTGGTCTGACTGGTAATGTGAGAGAGAATGAGTGAATGATGATTCCGGCTTTGGGTAGATACCGGAGAGTTAAGCCATATAACAGGTTCCATTTAACTCTTGGGGACTGTATTGATAAGATCGGCATAAAAAGAGAACATCCAGTTATACCAATTTTAAGCTGCCAACGTCCCTTATACAGTTAGATAGAAAAGGCGGTACCCCCCCCCCCCCATAATAACTGGGACTTTTAATGGCAACAAAGTACAAAAATACAATATAATTTATTCAGCAAGGTGTACATATATAAATTTTCAAACCAATAAAAAAAATTGATAACAATGGTGATGAATTCCCATGTGAATCCAGATGGCCTGGCGCGTTTCAGAACACAATACGTCCCTTCGTCAGGGGAATTAGTCAGAAAGGAATCACACTGTAAAGTAAAAATCAAATACGTTAATGAGTAACAATATAATAATTTGAAAATGTGAATAATTTCAAATGATTATATTGTTACTCATTAACGTATTTGATTTTTACTGTACAGTGTGATTCCTTCCTGACTAATTCCCCTGACGAAGGGACGTATTGTGTCCTGAAACGCGTCGGGCCGTCTGAAATCACATGGGAATTCATCACCATTGTCGGCAATTTTTTTTATTGGTTTGAAAATTTGTATTTGTATATATGTACACCTTGCTGAATAAATTATATTGTATTTTTGTATTGATAAAATCTGGGCTGAGTTCACAGGACTGCACATGTGCTGTGCCCATTATGAGGGCCTTCCAACATCCCTTCTGGATATTTTATTTGTACATTATGGAGAATGTAGCAATATGGGGGTTCATTTACTATACCTGGGGAGTGTAAAATCTGGTGCAGCACTGCATAGAAAACAATCGGCTTCCAAATTTTTTGACTTGATTGGCTACCATGCACGGGTACACCAGATTTTGCACTCTCCGGTTTTAGTAACTCAACCCTTAGGTCGGGTTCACACTAGAGGTCGACCGATATGGGTTTTTCTCTGGCCGATGCCAAAGCCGATATTTAGAAATTGTGGTGGCCGATGGCCGATATATGATGCCGATTTTTTAGGGCCGATATATTAGGCCGATTTTTTTTTTTTTCCCTTCATCTCATAAAATCTAACAGTTAGACCCCTTTCACAATGGGGCGTTTTTCAGGCGCTTTTGGGCTTAAAACAGCGCCTGTAAAACGGCTCCCCTGCAGTCTATGTGAAAGCTTGAGTGCTTTCACACTGAGGCGATGCGCTGGCAGGATGTTAAAAAAAAGTCCTGCAAGCGGCATCTTTGGAGTGGTGTATACCGCTCCTCCACCACTCCTGCCCATTGAAATGAATGCGCACCGCTGCCGAAGCGCCTGCAAAGCGTTTCGGCAGCAGCGCTTCAGGGGCGCATTTAACCCCTTCTTCGGCCGCTAGCTGGGTTATAAGCGCCCCGCTAGCAGCCGAATAGCGCCGCTAAAATGACGGTAAAGCGCCACTAAAATTAACAGCATTTTACCGTCAACGCATGCCCGCTCCAGTGTGAAAGCAGCCTTAAGTAATAAGTGATACAGAAAAATTTTTATATTTAAACATTTATTAAACAAAACAAACCTCCAATCAGTTCACTTGTATGTAGAATTTAGATTTAAAAAAAATAACTATATCTTAAATATTAAATACACAAAAACAGGTAATCAAAACTTTTGGACGAAAAAAAATGGGCTAACTTTACTGCTTTTTTTTTTTTTTATTTCATTAGTGTATTTTTTTTTTTTAAATTGCGTTTGAAAGACCGCTGCGCAAATACCGTGTGACATAAAATATTGCAACAACCGCTATTTTATTCCCTAGGGTCTCTGCTAAAAAAAATATATATATAATGTTTGGGGGTTCTAAGTGATTTTCTAGCAGAAAATACAGGATTTTTACTTGCAAGCAACAAGTGTCAGAAAAGATTTAGTCTTTAAATGGTTAAACTGAAAACTTCTCCACGGAGTTCAGTCTATTGATAAAAGAACCTGAAAGAGATACAAATGTATCTTCTTTTCAGACTTGGCTGCCCAGAGGAGGAGAGAAGAAAACTTCAGACAACTTGCAATTGACTTCTATTACAGAAGTCATTTGCAAGTCCCGCTGAATCGGCTTTTTTTATCAGCACAATCGGCTAATGCCGATTAAGTAAAAAAAGCCAAATATCGGCCGATATATCGGTCGACCTCTAGTTCACACCGGTACGACACGACCGTGGATCCGACTTTGCAAGAAAGGGGGCTTCCATCATACCAAATATGGAGTGTGGTGGTCCCATCCCTTACGTATTAAGTCATTGAACAGAGAATCCCCCTAGGATTAGGACTTTGACAGACCACCAGACCCATTCAAGTAAAAATATATTTTATTGATCTTATTGATTTATTTACGTAAAAGCGTCTATAATATACAGTGTGTTAAAAAAACAAAAAAAAATCAAAAAAAATCATTCCATACAGCATAGAAACAAAATCAAGAACAGAGAAAAACTACAAGATGACAATGGTTAATGTACTCTCATGGGGGTGGTATGCCCCGATACCCGACGCGTTTCCGGTAGCTCTGGTACCTTCATCAGGGCTTTGAGAGTTGTAAATATGGTATACATGTATGGATTCTTTAGGAATGACCTTGTGTTCATGTAGCACCCATGGCCCCTCAGATCAAATATTGTATTTTCATTCGTGCCAGACCGGAATTATATAAGAATAGTATATATGTTGAAAAAATAATGTCAAACAAAGTAGTAAGCAAGCCAACTAGGAGAAAACCAATTCAAGGGGACCTGTTGTATGCCGGCTGCATGCCGGGAGGAGAAATATCCAAGGACAGTCCCATGCTGGTTGGCTCAAAGCCAAATCCTTCAAAAATATGGATCTCACGAGGGGGTGCCTGTCTCTGTCGGTGACTTTGCCCTGCAACTTGAATTGCGACATCCGTCTGACTTCATTGAACGGGGATCCGACTTTGATCCCGACAATGCCAGGCACTTTGTGTTGTATGAATGTTTCGGGCAAACTCCACGCCAAATACAAAAAAAAACGGCATGGGGTCCCCCCCCCCCAAAATCCATACCAGACCCTTATCCAAGCACGCAACCCGGGCAGGTCAGGAAAAGGGAGGGGACAAGTGAGCTGCCCCCCCCCCTCTTCCTGGACCATGCCAGGCCACATGCCTGGGGGTTGGTGCTTTGCGGCAGGGGGTGGCCTGGTATGCTCTTGGAGGGGGAACCGGGGGGGGATACTTTTGAAAATGCCTTTTTTTTTTCTAGTTATTTGAAGTACCAGGAAAGGTTAACCACTTACAGACCGGAAGATTTTCCCTCTTTAATGACAAGACCATTTTTTTTTTTGCGATATGGCACTGCGTCGCTTTAACTGACAATTGCGCGTTCATGCGACGTTATGACCAAATGTCCTTTTTTTCCCCACAAATAGAGCTTTCTTTTGGTGGTATTTGATCACCTCTGCGGTTTGTGCTATAAACAAAAAAAGAGCGACAATTTTGGGGGAAAAAAAACAATATTTTTTGCTATAATGAATATCCAAAAAAAAGTCATCAGTTGAGGCCAATATGTATTCTTCTACATATTTTTGGTATTAAAAAAAAAAAAATCACAATAAGCGTATATTGATTGGTTTGCGCAAAAGTTTTAGTGTCTACAAAATAGAGGATAGATTTATGGCATTTTTATTAATTTTTTTTTTTTTTACTAGTAATGGCGGCGATCTGCGATTTTTAGCGGGACTGTGACATTGCGGTGAACAGATCGGACACTTTTTTGGGACCAGTGACATACAGCGATCAGTGCTATAAAAATGCACTGATTACTGTGTAAATGTCACTGGCAGGGAAGAGGTTAACACTAGGGGTAGATCAAGGGGTTAAGTGTGTTCCCTGGGAGGTGTTTCTAACTGTATAGGGGATGGGTCTGATTGGAGGAGGAGAGAGATCACTGTTCCTGATCACTAGGAACATCAGATCTCTCTCTTCTCCCCTGTCAGAACGGGGATCTGTCTGTTTACATTGGCAGATCCCCGTTCTGGCTCTTTTTCCCATGATTGCAGGTGGCCGGCGGACATCGCGGCCGCCGGCCACGTGCATCGTGTCCCCCCGCCGTGCAGCGAGCACGCACCTGCTATGGCTCTTAAAGGAGTCAACGCACACCTACGGCAATTTGCGGGAACGAGCCGACCTGCCACAGTATAATGACGGCGGCTGGTCGGCAAGTGGTTAACGCGGACCTTCAGTCATTTTTTCATCTTTCCATCTATTAAATCTTCTGCTCTTGTTGTTGTTTTAACTTTGGATTACAAAACATTTTTTTTCTGCCAGTAAATCCCTTATACAGCCCACTTCCTGTTTCTTGTCTGGTCATTAGTCTAGGCTTAGTCTAGGCTTATGACATCATGCACCGCTCTCTCTCTCACTCTCCTGAGAGTTCTCCAGGAAGGGAGGCGGGATGAGTCATAAGAGGGCCAATCAGAGCTGCAGAGCTGAAGGTGGGCCTCTTTGTGTCTTGTGTAAATCCAGAAAGCTTCAGCTGCCCACAGTTAAAATGGCTGCAGCCAGACTCAGTGGAGGGAGATTTCTGCAGCATATTTGGCAAGTACAGAATCACAGTATATATACAATAATATGCAAAGTGGGTGGAGGGAAGCTTTAGAATGGCCAAGATGTTTTTATTACAAATTATATGAGCAGACTGCAGTTCCTCTTTAAGCATTTACATTATACTGCCACCTGCAGGAGGATTGGACACGGGCACAAAAAACTTTTTTGCCCAGTGTCCAATATAAACCCTCCTACTACCAGTTTTTTGCTAGTATCCTATTTGAATGGATGTCTTCTTTTCAGCTCTGCTCTTGCAATTCAAACCCATTTAGATTTTTTCAATTCTTTGCTTCAATCAAGGCTTTTGTCCACATCGTGGCTAGATCTGGGCTCTGCTATCCGGCGTGGAGGGCTGTGACTGGACCCTGCTGGACACGTAGGTTTAGCCTGAAAGTGACCTTTGGGCAAAGGGTTTGGCTTAAGGGCCTTTCCAGATACTATTCTGGTAACCAGTTGGCTTTGGAGCTCTTTCCAGGCCTAGAGCTTGGCATTGGCATTGCCTCAGCACTTGCCCTCACTCTCATCTTGCTGAGCACTGAGAGATAGCTCAATCACTTGGATCGCTGGACGCCTTAAAAATTCCGACTATTCACGGGGTTCTTATAACAGAAGGAGTAAAGAAGGGACTGAGTGCTGACGCCATCCACCAAGTGGAGGATCAGACTTGCGTGTTCTGTACTCTCGTTTCTGCCATTCAACCTCAAGGACGCTCCCCCCCCCCCACTGCTGTCCTGCTTTGCAAAGAGCCACATAGAACTACACTCTAGTCCATTCCTGCTGCCTGGCAGTGACCGCAGTCATCTCCAGCCATTTGATTCTCACCTCCTAACAGCGGTTAGGTTTTGTGAGTATCTAAGGCCTTGCCTCATACCCTACGTTCAAGTGCCATACCACAATGTGGTTGTTACCATGTCTGATTCTAGATATTGGGGACAGTTCTGCTGTCCCGAAGCCCCAAAATGAAACTGTAA
Source organism: Aquarana catesbeiana (assembly GCF_042186555.1). NCBI lineage: Eukaryota > Metazoa > Chordata > Amphibia > Anura > Ranidae > Aquarana > Aquarana catesbeiana. The sequence goes on along the minus strand of NC_133335.1, from coordinate 235,023,006 downwards.
TAATGGCTCTGGTGCTGCCTGCAGCATGTCCACTGATCTGGCTGATGTTTGCAGCCTGGAATTATGCCCATTCTGAGTCTTATGAGTCTTCTCTAGCTCTGTTGAGATTGGCCACTTACTTGGCCATTTCCCAGGCGGTGTGTACTACAATCATACAGGACTTTTATGGCCCAGATTCCACTTCCGATCTGCCAGCTTCCTCTGAGCCATCAGCCACTGAAACTTTGTCTCCTCAGTTCTCACTGGACAAGCTTGTCTCAAAAGAGTCCAGTCTTCTAAATTGAAAGAGACTGTTAGGACTCTGATGTGGTGTGCGTGACCTTAAAATTAGATTATCAGCTTGCTGCTTCTACTCATTCTGTTTCCAGTCTGGGGTTCAATGGAGCTCTTGAAACACGTAAATAAACACCCTGATTTAACCGTTTTCCCAAAACCGTTGCATTCAAGGCATGCCATGAAGGATAACTGTCACAGATGCTGGTGAAATCAACACAACTTGTAAGCCATCTAATGGTCAATGTCATAACTGTTCACATGTGCAGAACCATGCCAACTGGAGATAAAACAGAGGCAAACATGGCAGCTTCCTTGGCTATAAAGGATAGGAGGGTTTAGTTCTGCTTTAAGACTTTTCTGATTCACCCGCTGTTCCAAGTTTTCTTCTTTGGGGATTAGAAATGCCCTGATGATTTTTCCCCTCCAAGTGCTTATTGGCCATGAATATGTTTGAAGGGGACTTTGTTCAAAAAATGTGGTCTGCCCGCACTGTGTATCTGGCCGTGTCCAGCAATCACCATTTTGAGGCATCTGACTTTAAGGACCCCATCTGCAAGCAGTCGCTAAAAAGTATTGCTCTTTATCCTGTCTTAGCTGGGAACCTGATTTGCCTCTGCTTGGCCTTCAAAGGTGAAATGCCTGTTCGGACCTGCCTTGGATGCCATTATCAAGAATGTCACAGGTGGCAAGAGCATCCATCTGCCTCACTCAAAAAAGTCTAAAGCGCAATCTGCAAAGACTTATTACCTGCTGGAGGCAAAAAACACTTCTTTTCATTACTTCATTCATGTAACCTCCAAGTCTAAACCCAAGACTGTCTTCCAGCCCATCCACAAGGCCTGGAGCGCTAAGGCCTCTATGTCCTTAGAAAAAAAAAATATTTTTAGCATGAGGGTGCTTTCCCACTTTCCAAAGTGTGGAGGACATCTGTTAGTCTTTGTGGCCATTTGGACAGCTTGCATCTCAGACGCTTAGGTGCAGAAGGTGGTTTCCAGGAGCTACAAGTTGGTTTCACTCTCGGTTCATCAACTTTCCTATGTCACCGAACAGATTAGCAGATCTCCAGGTAGCCCTAGTGCAGTGGTTCTCAACCTCTCTAGTGCCGTGACCCCTTGATAAAATGTCCCAAGTTGTGGAGACCCCCCCAACCGTAAAATTATTTTCATAGCGTGGGTTGTCAGCACCCAAGGCAAGACAAGTAATTTGCAACCCTAACCCATGGACATTTAGCGCTCCCTGAGTCCCTAACACTCGTACAGTATTAAAACCCCTTATGGTACATTTTAGGATGTACGACTCTTTCTTTTGTTCTCCTTTCTTTCCCTTTTATCTCTCTCTATCCTAATTTCTTGTTTTTTTCCCCCCTTCCCTCTTTCTAGCCATCTTTCTTGTTCTTTCTCTTATTCTTTCTCTCCCTTGGGAGAGCCGTACAGGCTTCAGGAACAGCCAAGGATTTGGTGACCCCCTGGCAAATCATCATTTGACCCCCCAGGTTGAGAACCACTGCCCTAGTGGGTCTTCTGGATCAAGGTGTATTTGCTCTAATTCTTGTGACAGAACGGTTTCAGGGGTTGTTCTCCAACTTGAAAGGGCAGGTGCTTAACAGAGGTCAGGTGGCAGAGCTGAAACTCCCCATAGTAAATGTACTTACAGATAATTGTAGCCTGAACAGATCAGAGTCCCCTGATAGTATCAAGAACCAGCTGCACGTAAAAAGAGATTACCGTAAGACAATGGCTATTATGACTGCTTCAAAACATTTACTTTGATTGAAGTGTCTATTTATTGTACCTGTATTTATGATATCAGTACTGAACTGGGAGTAGGAATGAAAGCATATTGGCGAATATTGCTAAGCCCAATGGAGCTGTAATGTTTTTTAATTATCACTTTTTTCAGTCTGTAAGGCCTTAGGGAATAAGTACAGGACAAATACTGAACGGGCTGCAAGAAATGTTCATGTTGTGATATTTTGTATCAAGATGTATATGATTCACATCAATCAGAAGGACACATGTCAGCATTTTCACATTGTTATTATTATTATTATGAGTAAGGCCCCTTGCACTTGTGTCCGTTTACACCCGCCTACCTCCAATCCAATCTGCCAATTGGCCACATTGGATTGGAGGACAGTCGGAGGTAAACAGAGAGCTGGTCCATTTACGTCCGGCTGCCCTTAGAGCAGAGCGGACTGGACAAGACATGTCATCTGCCCGCTCTGCTCAGCAGGAGATCAGTGAACAGATCACCTGCTGAGAAAAACTGATCCGGCCCATGTGAAAGGGGTCTTAGAGTACCTCTTTCTTGCTGTGAATTAATAATTGCAATCAGACCAGCCTGATCTGGTAGACTTGCCTTGGGAGAAGGATATCATCAAAGCACAGGAAACAGAGCCTCCATAAATAGTGGTGAAATATCAAGCTCAGGTGTCTCCAGTGAATGGTCCTGGTCCTACTACATCATACAAAGACATTGTAGACAATTGTGCTTTTCCAACCTTGTGGTAACAGGTGAAGACACTTTTCTGTTCCAGCTGACTGTGCCCCTTTGTACAAAGCCACGTGGTTTGACCAATTGGTTATGGAGGAACTCGAGTGTGCTGTACCCAGCCCTGACTTCAACCCTACTGAACACCTTTAGGATGAATTGGAATGCCAATTGGGTGCCAAGTTTTCACATAATTACCTGACCTCAACACTGCTGTCCTTGGAAATTCATGATTAAAGAACTCAGCCAATAACAGGGTCATCCCACTCTGAACTGATACTCTATATGGCCTAAACGATGTGGACACTTCTTCAAATGATAGAGTTCAGGTGTCTCAAGTGAAGGTTCCCATTAATACTACACCTACAAAGATATTGTAGACAATTTTGCTCTTCCAACCTTGTGGTAACAGTTTTGGAGAAAGACCCTTTTCTGTTCCAGCATGACTGTGCCTCTTTGTACAAAGCTAGCTCCATAAAGACATGATTTGACCAGCTTGATGTGGAGGAACTCAAGTGTCCTCCACAGCGCCATGACCTCAACCCTACTGAACACTTTTGGGATGAATTGGAACACTAATTCTGAGCCAGGTTTTCGCATTCAGCATTAGTTGAGTTGAGAGTTGAGTTGAGTTGCATCTTGACATAGTGCAGTCCTTTACCCAGCACGGTCCCGACGCGCTTACAAACACATACACATACTAGGGCCAATTTGTAGTCAGGATCTGATTAACCTACCAACATGTCTTTGGAGTGTGTGAGGAAACCGGAGTACCCAGAGGAAACCCACGCAGGCACATTGAACATGCAAACTCCAGGCAAATGGTTGAACCAGTGACCCTATTGCTGCTAGGTGAGAGAGGTAACCACTACACCACTGTGCTGCCCATTAGTACCTGACCTCATAAATGGGCACAAATTTCCACAGACACCCCTCAAAATCTTGGGGAAAGCTTTCTCAGAGGAGTGGAGGAGGTTGTAGCCACAAGGTATTCCAAGTCTATAAAGACATGGTTTGACCAGTTGGGTGTGGAGGAACTCGAGTGTCCTGAACCGTACTCAACCATACGGAACACCTTTGGGATTAAAAATGCTGATTGTGAGCCAGGTCTTCTCATCCAACATCAGTACCTGACCTCACAAATGGGCACAAATTCCCATAGGCAGCCTCAAAAATTTAGTGGAAACTCTTCCCAGAATAGTGGCGACAGTTATGACCACATAAAGAGCAGCTCCATATTAACGGCCATTGGGTAGGGGAACTCCATATTAATGACCATGGGTGTAAGGGGGGAGATATGGGGAACCACCATATATTGATGACTAAAATTTTGGAATGCAATGTCCTCAAGATCATATAGATGTGATGGTCAGCTGTGCACAAACTTTCAGCCAACTACACAAAGAAAGTTATTAAAGCATAAATAAAAGGGTGAAAAAAAGCTATAAAAACCTATACCTGTTCTTTAAATTCAGACCCCTGAATGTGACATCATACTTTGAGGCTTTTTAGCCCTACTGCTATTGGCCAGATGACCAGTCCAGTCTTGATTTCTATTCCTCCTACAGGCTGTTCTGAATGGTTCTAAAAACAATTTCCTTATGTGTTTCAGGAGCAGCAAAGCCTGTACAAGCGATCAAGTGAAGTCACTCCTTCTACTTTCCAGCACCCGAGCCGTTATGTCAAGCTGTGGGTGAAACTGGTGACTCCCCTAATAAAAAATTTCTTCTGACGCTCTGGTAAGTGAATTATTCCGTAATCTTATATTAATAAGTGATCAACGTGCCAGGGTTTTATTTATATCCAGAGAAGATATTCCCAAGATTCCCAACTTATATAGAATATACCAAGATGTGCCGTGTTTAATTGGTCACCAATCTCAAAAGAACACATAACAGAACATATTGGGGTTGATTTACTATAACTGGAGAGTGCAAAATCTGATGCAGCTCTGCATAGAAACCAATTGGCTTTTTTTTTTTTTGTCAAAGCTTAATTGAACAAACTGAAGTTAGAAGCTGGCTACCATGAACAGCTGCACCAGATTTTATTGTATTGGTGTGTATTGCCCCATCAATGGCAGCGTTCTCTCATTGAGGCTTTTTATTTTAATGGATGTCATGAGCAGACAGTGAGAAAGCATGAAACTCGTTGACCATGTCATGAGTAGGTACTGAGATAGCATAATGCGCAATGACCGTGTCACGAGTAAGTGCAGAGATAGCACGAAACGTGTTGCCCGTGTCATGAGTAAACGTGGAGATAGCATTACAAAAAACGTTTTGACCATGTCACTAGTAAGCGTGGCACTAGCGCGAAATGCGTTGTCTTTTACTCTGTACCCACAGCATCATATTGCTGTATTGGAATGTACTACAAGTATTGTACTATTGCTAGTATTGCTGTAAAACTGGAGAGCGCAAAATCTGGTGCAGCTCTGCATAGAATCCAATCAGCTTCTAGTTTTTGTTTTTTTTTCAAAGCTTAATTGAACGAACTGAAGTTAGAAGCTGATTGGCTACCATGAACAGCTGCACCAGATGTTATTGTATTGTTGTGTATTGCCCCATCAATGGCAGTGTTCTCTCATTGAGGCCCTTTATTTTAATGGATGTCATGAGTAGGTACTGAGAGAGCACAAAACTCGTTGACCGTGTCACGCGTTAACGTGGAGATAGCACGAAACGTGCTGCCCGTGTCACGAGTAGGTGCGGAGATAGCACAAAACGTGCTGCACGCGTGTCACGAGTAAATGTAATAGCATGAAACGTGTTGCCCGTGTCACGAGTAAGTTCGGAGCTAGCATGAAACGCGTTGCCTGTGTCAGGAGTAAGTGCAGAGATAGCACGAAACGTGTTGCCCTTGTCATGATTAAACGTGGCGATGGCACAAAACATGTTGCCCATTTCACGAGTAAGTGCGGAGATAGCACGAAACTTGCTGTCCATGTCACGAGTAAGTGCGGAGATGGGATGAAACGTGCTGCCCGTGTCACGAGTAAATGTAATAGCATGAAACGTGTTGCCCGTGTCACGAGTGGGTGCAGAGCTAGCATGAAACGTGTTGCCTGTGTCAAGAGTAAGTGCGGAGATAGCACGAAAAGTGTTGTCCGTGTCAGGAGTGAGTGCAGAGATAGCACGAAACGTGTTGCCCTTGTCATGAGTAAATGTGGCGATGGCACGAAACGCGCTGCCTGTGTCACGAGTAAGTGCGGAGATAGCACGTAACGTGCTGCCCGTGTCATGAGTAAGTGCGGAGATAGCATGTAACGTGCTGCCCGTGTCACGAGTAAATGTAATAGCACGAAACGTGTTGCCCGTGTCACGAGTTGGTGCTGAGCTAGCACGAAACGTGTTGCCCGTGTCACGAGTAAGTGCGGAGATAGCACGAAACGTGTTGCCCGTGTCACGAGTAAGTGCGGAGATAGCACGAAACGTGTTGCCCGTGTCACGAGTGGGTGCAGTGATAGCAAGAAACGTGTTGCCCGTGTCATGAGTAAACGCGACGATGGCACGATACGTGTTGCCCATGTCACGAGTAAGTGCGGAGATAGCACGTAACGTGCTGCCCGTGTCATGAGTAAGTGCGGAGATAGCATGTAACGTGCTGCCCGTGTCACGAGTAAATGTAATAGCACGAAACATGTTGCCCGTGTCACGAGTTGGTGCTGAGCTAGCACGAAACGTGTTGCCCGTGTCACGAGTTGGTGCAGAGATAGCACGAAACGTGTTGCCCTTGTCATGAGTAAACGCGGCGATGGCACGATACGTGTTGCCCGTGTCAGGAATAAGAGCAGGGCTAGCGCAAAATGCGTTCACTTTGCCCGCAGTGTCATATTGCTGTATTGGAGTGTTTTTACAAATGGCAATAAAGACGGATGTTATTCGGAGTGCAGCTGTCCGGATCTTTGCATCCATCATTACAGACCTAAGGTGTCTGGCTTTATCAGCTGGCAGCGTGCCACGTGCGATCGCAGGATGGTTTCACAATGCCGTTCACAGAAGAGGAAGTCCTGACCATGCTGTCAGCCTTTTATTGGTCTCGCAGGTTGCTTTTTTTTTTTTTCTTCTAAATCTTATTCTGAGTGGCGTGAGTCATTTGACTTTTGCAATGAAAAGCTCGGATGGCTCTGTCATTCTGTTCCTGTGAAATGCATTTCTCTGCACTCTTTAGAAAAGTCATCGTTTTTTCAGCAGAAACGAGCGCTGAGGTCACACTTCCTCTTTATGTGCGTGAAATTTTAAACGGGGAGGGGGGGGGTGAGCTGGAGCCAGAAGGGGAGGATTCTGACAAACTCCCGCACAAGTTTCACATCGGTGAGTTTATGCAAATCAGCCGGTTTCACGAGTTTGCCCCTTTCGTGGGGCTCTCACAGGCTGCGATTCTGAGATTTCTGAAGTCGCCCCCTCCAAATTTACAGCTAAATATAAACATGGTTTTCTCTTCTGCGAGTTACAGGAAAACAAATGATTTTTCGATGGGCAGGTTGTGTCTTTATGAGGGTTGGCTGCAGTACAGCAAAGTTTGGAAAATTCACCATCGTGCTTTCAGTGTTTAGTTCTGGAAAGGCCAACTAACCATTTCCAGACTGTTGGCTCCAACACAGCCCTGACAGACAGCACAGCCAGGACCGTGACCTGACTTTTCTCTACAACAGTTAAAGCTTAGCTCACCTTTACCGAAACCTGCCTATGCAGGTAAAGGAGTGCCTGTACATACAAACTGCCCGCTGACGCCGCCCCCTGCCCTGCTGCTGCCGTCCCCTGCTCTACTGACTGACACCATCCACTAACCTACTGATACCACCCCCTGCCCCGCTGACGCCGCCCCCTGCCCCGCTAACTCCATTCACTGTTCTACTGACTGACACCATCCACTAACCTGCTGACGACGTCCCCTGCCCCGCTGACTCCATTCACTGACACCATCCACTAACCTACTGTACCACCCCTTGCCCCGCTGATGCCGCTCCCTGCTCTACTGACTGACACCATCCACTAACCTACTGACACCACTCCCTGCCCCGCTGACGCCGCCCCCCTGCCCCGCTGACACTGCCCCCTGCCCTGCTAACTCCATTCACTGCTCTACTGACTGACACCATCCACTAACCTACTGACGCCGTCCCCTTCCCCCGCTGATGCCTTCCCCTGCCCTACTGACTGACACCATCCACTAATTTCCTGATACCACCCCCTGCCCTGCTGACACCGTCCCCTACTCTACTGACTGACACCATCCACTAACTTGGTGTTGAGTTATTCACTTTACGGTCAACACAGAGGACAAGGGGGCACTCTTTACGACTGGAGGAAAAGAGATTTCATCTCCAAATACAGAAAGGTTTCTTCACAGTAAGAGCTGTGAAAATGTGGAATAGACTCCCTCCAGAGGTGGTTCTGGCCAGCTCAGTAGATTGCTTTAAGAAAGGCCTAGATACTTTCCTAAATGTACATAATATAACTGGGTACTGACATTTATAGGTAAAGTTGATCCAGGGAAAATCCGATTGCCTCTCTGGGATCAGGAAGGAATTTTTTCCCCTGCTGTAGCAAATTGGAGCATGCTCTGCTGGGGTTTTTTGCCTTCCTCTGGATCAACTGTGGGTATAGTATTGGGTATATTGGATTGTACGTTTTTTTTTTTTTTTATGGTTGGACTGGATGGACTTGTGTCTTTTTTCAACCTGACTAACTATGTAACTATGTAACTATGCCATCCCTTGCCCCTCTGACACCATCCTCTGCTCTACTGACACCATCCACTGCTCTACTGACACCATCCACTGCTCTACTGACACCGTCCTCTGCTCTACTGACACCGTCCACTGCTTTACTGACACCGTCCTCTGCTCTACTGACACCGTCCTCTGCTTTACTGACACCGTCCTCTGCTCTACTGACACCGTCCTCTGCTTTACTGACACCGTCCTCTGCTCTACTGACACCATCCACTGCTCTACTGACACCATCCACTGCCCTACTGACACCGTCCTCTGCTCTACTGACACCATCTACTGCTCTACTGACACCGTCCTCTGCTCTACTGACACCGTCCTCTGCTCTACTGACATCATCCACTGCTCTACTGACATCGTCCACTGCTTTACTGACACCGTCCTCTGCTCTACTGACACCGTCCACTGCTCTGCTGACATCGTCCACTGCTCTACTGACACCATCCACTGCTCTACTGACACCGTCCACTGCTCTACTCACACCGTCCACTGCTCTACTCACACCGTCCTCTGCTTTAGTGACACCGTCCACTGCTCTACTGACATCGTCCACTGCTCTACTGACACCGTCCACTGCTTTACTGACACCGTCCTCTGCTCTGCTGACACCGTCCTCTGCTCTACTGACACCGTCCTCTGCTCTACTGACACCGTCCACTGCTCTACTGACACCATCCACTGCTTTACTGACACCGTCCTCTGCTCTACTGACACCATCCTCTGCTCTACTGACACCATGCACTGCTCTGCTGACACCGTCCACTGCTTTACTGACACCGTTCTCTGCTCTACTGACACCATCCTCTGCTCTACTGACACCATGCACTGCTCTGCTGACACCGTCCACTGCTTTACTGACACCGTTCTCTGCTCTACTGACATCGTCCTCTGCTCTACTGACACCATCCACTGCTCTACTGACACCATCCACTGCTCTACTGACACCGTCCTCTGCTCTACTGACACCGTCCACTGCTTTACTGACACCGTCCTCTGCTCTACTGACACCGTCCTCTGCTTTACTGACACCGTCCTCTGCTCTACTGACACCGTCCTCTGCTTTACTGACACCGTCCTCTGCTCTACTGACACCATCCACTGCTCTACTGACACCATCCACTGCCCTACTGACACCGTCCTCTGCTCTACTGACACCATCTACTGCTCTACTGACACCGTCCTCTGCTCTACTGACACCGTCCTCTGCTCTACTGACATCATCCACTGCTCTACTGACATCGTCCACTGCTTTACTGACACCGTCCTCTGCTCTACTGACATCATCCACTGCTCTACTGACACCGTCCACTGCTCTGCTGACATCGTCCACTGCTCTACTGACACCATCCACTGCTCTACTGACACCGTCCACTGCTCTACTCACACCGTCCTCTGCTCTACTGACACCGTCCACTGCTCTACTCACACCGTCCTCTGCTTTAGTGACACCGTCCACTGCTCTACTGACATCGTCCACTGCTCTACTGACACCGTCCACTGCTTTACTGACACCGTCCTCTGCTCTGCTGACACCGTCCTCTGCTCTACTGACACCGTCCTCTGCTCTACTGACACCGTCCACTGCTCTACTGACACCATCCACTGCTTTACTGACACCGTCCTCTGCTCTACTGACACCATCCTCTGCTCTACTGACACCATGCACTGCTCTGCTGACACCGTCCACTGCTTTACTGACACCGTTCTCTGCTCTACTGACATCGTCCTCTGCTCTACTGACACCATGCACTGCTCTACTGACACCGTCCACTGCTTTACTGACACCGTCCTCTGCTCTACTGATACTGTCCTCTGCCCTACTGACACCGTCCTCTGCCCTACTGACACCGTCCACTGCTCTACTGACACCGTCCACTGCTCTACTGACACCGTCCACTACTCTACTGACACCGTCCTCTGCCCTACTGACACCGTCCACTGCTCTACTGACACCATCCACTGCCCTACTGACACCGTCCACTGCTCTACTGACACCATCCACTACTCTACTGACACCGTCCTCTGCCCTACTGACACCGTCCACTGCTCTACTGACACCGTCCACTGCTCTACTGACACCATCCACTGCCCTACTGACACCGTCCACTGCTCTACTGACACCATCCACTGCCCTACTGACACCGTCCACTGCTTTACTGACACCGTCCTCTGCTCTACTGATACTGTCCTCTGCCCTACTGACACCGTCCACTGCTCTACTGACACCATCCACTGCCCTACTGACACCGTCCACTGCTCTACTGACACCGTCCACTACTCTACTGACACCGTCCTCTGCCCTACTGACACCGTCCACTGCCCTACTGACACCGTCCACTGCTCTACTGACACCGTCCACTGCTCTACTGACACCGTCCACTACTCTACTGACACCGTCCTCTGCCCTACTGACACCGTCCTCTGCTCTACTGACACCGTCCACTGCTCTACTGACACCATCCACTGCCCTACTGACACCGTCCACTGCTCTACTGACACCGTCTACTGCTCTACTGACACCGTCCTCTGCTCTACTGACACCGTCCTCTGCTCTACTGACTGACACCATGCGGGTACCACTTAGTACAGTGTTCAGCCCTGTCACACTGCAGCTTGCCATAGACTTTGGCAGGATGCCCACAGTGCAGTGCATCCCTGGTCAGGGAGTGCGCTGTACTCATGGCTGCATTCACAGTAACCTTTCTTTGGACCACGTATCCCATAATTCATCGCACTACTGTGCATGCGTGGCCCTTGCAAGCCTCCTCGCAGAGGCATGTCTATAGATCTCTGGCTGCCTGCGCAGGCAGCATCATGTATGTCATCCGGTAGTCCTCTCCATGGAGGGGGTCTCCGGCGGGGGGGAAATCATAGGACCCAGCAAGCCAAGGAGCCCCCCCAGAAGTTACGGGGCAGTGACTGGGGAAGGATAGAAAACCAGAGCAAAGCGGCAGGCAATGCTGGCCTGAGAATCAGCATCTTATATAATAAAAAAAGAATAGTAATAGTAAAAAGTATTTGAATGTTCTTTTTTGGAACTCGGCTCTTCAAACTTTTACTGGAATTTATATATAGATATGAAAATGTTTAGGGAACTTGAGAGGTGTATTGGGAGAGGGGGAGGGGAGGGGAGGTTGTATTTTCCAGTATATGGCTAACTTCCTGTCCAAATTTCTCATAAATGAACAATGACAGCTCGCTGCATAAATTGGTGTCATACATACCGCACAGCAATCGCTGTGCAGCAGACTGCAGTCTCATTGATGACATTGTTTGCACAGGTGTGGTCACTTGCGTATCTGTCAATGGAATTTATAACTCTTTTACATACAGCAAGTCAATAGCTGCAGATCCTTTTATTCTTTTTTAGAGCTATTTAAAATGTAAAGTACGGTATATGTAAATCCCCACCCAGTGAAACAAACCATTCAGTTTAAAATAGAAATGCAAGGTTTGTGTATATGTATGTGTGTGTGTATGTGTGTGTGTGTGTGTATATATATATATATATAAATCTACACTCACTGGACATTTTATTAGATCCCCCTTGCTAGTAGCGGGTTGGACCCCCTTTATTAGGTACACCTTGCTAGTAGCGGGTTGGACCCCCTTTGGCCTTCATTCTTGGTGGCATGGATACAACAAGGTTTTGGAGACGTTCCTCAGAGATTTTGCTCCATAGTGACATGATAACATCACACAGTTTCTGCAGATTTGTTGGCTGCACATCCATGATGCCAATCTCCCCATTCAACCACATCCCAAAGGTCTTCTATTGGATGAGATGTGGTGAGTGTGGAGGCCATTGGAGGACAGGGACCTCATTGTCCAGTGGTGAGATGATTGGAGCTTTGTGACATGGTGCATTATCCTGCTGGAAGGAGCCATCAGAAGATGGGGACACTGTAGTCATAAAGGGATGGACATGGTCAGCAACAATACTCAGGTAGACCGTGGTGTATAAACCATGATCAATTAGTACTAAGGGGACCCAAAGTGATACAAGGCAGGATGGATCAATGCGCCAAATTCTGACCCCACCATCTGAATGTCGGAGCTGAAATCCAGACTCATCAGACCAGGCAATGTTTTTCCAATCTTCTATCGTCCAATTTTGGTGATCCTGTGCCAATTGTAGCCTCAGTTTCCTGTTCTTAACTGACAGGAGTGGCACCCGGTGTGGTCTTCTACTGCTGTAGCCCATCTGCTTCAAGGTTGGATGTGTTGTGCGTTCAGAGATTGTATTCTGCATACCTTGGGTGTAACGAGTGGTTATTTGAGTTACTGTTGCCTTTCTATCATCTGGAACCAGTCTGCTCATTCTCCTCTGACATCAACAAGGCATTTTCCTCCACGCAACTTCCGCTCACTGGATATTTTCTCTTTTTCCCACCATTCTTTGTAAACCTGAGAGATGGTTGTGTGTGAAAATCCCAGAAATTCTCAGAACGGCCCGTCTGCCACCAACAACCATTCCACTTTCCCCGTCACTTACAGGGAGGGGAAAAAGTATTTGCTCCCCTGCTGCTTTTGTACGTTTGCCCACTGACAAAGAAACAATCAGTCTATAATTTTATTGGTCGGTTTATTTTAACAGTGAGAGACGGAATAACAACAAAAATATCCAGAAAAACGCATTTCAAAAAAGTTATAAATTGATTTGCATTTTAATGAGTGAAATAAATATTTGATCCCCCTATCAATCAGCAAGATTTTTGGCTCCCAGGTGTCTTCTATACAGGTAACGAGCTGAGATTAGGAGCACTCTCTTAAAGGGAATGCTCCTAATCTCAGCTTGTTACCTGTATAAAGGACCCCTGTCCACAGAAGCAATCAATCAGATTCCAATCTCTCCACCATGGCCAAGACCAAAGAGCTGTCCAAGGATGTCAGGGACAAGATTGTAGACCTACACAAGGCTGGAATGGGCTACAAGACCATCGCCAAGCAGCTTGGTGAGAGGGTGACAACAGTTGGTGCGATTATTCGCAGATGGAAGAAACACAAAATAATTGTCAATCTCCCTCGGTCTGGGGCTCCATGCAAGCTCTGACCTCGTGGAGATTCGACGATGAGAACGGTGAGGAATCAGCCCAGAACTACACAGGAGAATCTTCTCAATGATCTCAGCTGGGACCATAGTCACCAAGAAAACAATTGGTAACACACTACACCGTGAAGGACTGAAATCCTGCAGCACCTGCAAGGTCCCCCTGCTCAAGAAAGCACATGTACAGGTCCGTCTGAATGATTCAGAGGAGAACTGGGGGAAAGTGTTGTGGTCAGATGAGATCAAAATCGAGCTCTTTGGAATCAACTCAACTCGCCGTGTTTGGAGGAGGAGGAGGAATGCTGCCTATGACCCAAAAAAAAAACATCCATACAGTCAACCATGGAGGTGGAAACATTATGCTTTGGGGGTGTTTTTCTGATAAGGGGACAGGACAACTTTACTGCATCAAAGGGATGATGGACGGGGCCATGTACCATCAAATCTTGGTTAAGAACCTCCTTACCTCAACCAGGGCATTGAAAATGGGTGGTGGATGTGTATTCCAGCATGACAATGACCCAAAACACATGGCCAAGGTAACAAATGGGTGGTTCAAGAAGAAGCACATTAAGACCCTGGAGTGGCCTAGCCCGTCTCCAGACCTTAATCCCATAGAAAATATGTGGAGGGGGCTAAAGGTTCGAGTTACCAAAAATCAGCCTCGAAACCTTAATGACTTGGAGAGGATCTGAAAAGAGGAGTGGGACAAAATCCCTCCTGAGATGTGCAAACCTGGTGGCCAAATACAAGAAACGTCTGACCTCTGTGATCGCCAACAAGGGTTTCTTCACCAAGTACTAAGTCATGTTTTGTGAAGGGGGTCAAATACTTATTTCACTCATTAAAATGCAAAAAAATGTATAACTTTTTTGAAATGTGTTTTTCTGGATATTTTTGATATTCTGTCTCTCACTGTTAAAATAAACCAACCGTTAAAATTATAGACTGATCGTTTCTTTGTCAGTGAGCAAACGTACAAAATCAGCAGGGGAGCAAATACTTTTTCCCCTCACTGTAGTGTCATTCATAAGATGTAGTCTCATGGTGTCATTAATAGGATGTACATTGATCATGTAGTTTTATGGTGTCATTCATAAAATGTACATTGGTCATGTAGTCCCATGGTGTCATTAATAGGATGTACATTGATCATGTAGTTTTATGGTGTCATTCATAAAATGTACATTGGTCATGTAGTCCCATGGTGTCATTTGTTGCCCTGTACACACAGCCAATAGTAAAGTAAATCTTCACATTCTTGTGTCGGCAGTTTGTGTTAAAAAAAATGAGGCATGCAAAATGGCACTTTACAGGATAGAGTGTGACCTCTGTAGTGTGAGAACTGACACTTCCTGTGAAGAAACTACATATCCCACAATCCCTGGGTCTCTCAGTCCAGTGCTCTGCAGGTGAGAGCTACACAGTATCTAGATCTGACACAGCCACAAACAAGCAGAGCAATGAACAGAGAGACCGCCATGCTGGAGGAGATGTTATATCACCTTAGCACTCACTGTTAAAATAAACCGACCATTAAAATTTATAGACCGATCATTTCTTTGTCAGTGGGGCAAACGTACAAAATCAGCAGGGGATCAATTACTTTTTTTCCCCCCTCACGATAAATCCCCTTTCTTCCCCATTCTGATGCTCGGTTTGAACTTCAGCAAGTCGTCTTCACCACGTCTAGATGCCTAAATTCATTGAGTTGCTGCCATGTGATTGGCTGATTTAGCAGTCTGTGTTACCAAGCGCTTGAACAGGTGTACCTAATAAAGTGGCCGGTGAGTGTCATTTTTAAAGCAAATCAAACGCAGCGCGTGATGGGGACTGTAAGGTGACCAGTGGGAGGAGCTTTGATTGGAACGTAGAACGCTTTTATAATAGCGTGTTCAATGCCACATTCTAAAGCGAGTTATACGAGCTCATAGAGGCATATGGAGCCGGCAAAGTGACGCTCCTATATAACCGTCACCAATGTTATTTCTTCCTGACACGGATTGTGGACTCCAGAAATGTTTACGTCCTTAAAATAGACCGAACCCCTCCGCGGCCTGCGCTCATAGTGTTTGTGTCTCTTGTCTGCCGGCGACGGCCGGCGATTTAAATATGGACGCCGTTCCCGCTGGCAGTGATGTCTCCGGCTATAAATAGATTGACCAGCAGAGGATTAATCCAGGAATTAATATGTCTCCGAGCGGATCAGGGAGGAATCCTGTCCTCTGGCGTCAGGACTGTTTTGTGGAGGACTTGTTGAGTATTTTTTTTTTCATACAAATAAACCTCTATTTTAGGGGACACAGCGCTGAAATAATTAAAGCAAACTCAACCAAAATGATATAAATCTGTATAATAGTACAAAACACATAAAAGTCCCACTGTGAACTGTCCACTGTGCTCTGTGCAACTCCGTCCAGAATAAGTGCCACGTTCGTGGTCAATTCCACATCGGTGTCCTCCACTCGGTGCGCCCAAAATCTCTCCACCCCCCCCCCTCACCAGATGGCGGTGACTCCTCGAGTAAGCAAGAGAGTTACAAGGCGCCCCGAGTATTTTCAATAATAAGGCTCCAGTCGGAAAAAAAACCTATTTACTCCAACGGCCCTTTTACCTCTCACCGGTATCGCTCATAAACCACATGGAAAGTCCACAAAGATAAACGGAAGAGAGCCTCTCATAGTGTAATAAAGTTTATTTTTTTAAGAAAAAACACAAAGCCAATGCGCTTACATATGTCGGTATTGAGATCAAAACAGGAAGTGCCGCTAATTGCATCCAACAAGCGAATGTAATGTCGCTGGATGTTCCACCCTACGCGTTTCATCATCAAATGTGTGACTTCCTCGGGAGCAGGCACTTCCTGTTATGGGGTGACAACTCCCAGTGGTTGCTCTAGCATTGTCACCCTGTCACATTCTTCCCCTGCTGGAGATTACAATTGGTTGTGCTGACACGCACTGCTCAGACATGGTCGATGTGGTCACTATCGGCTACAGTGGCGGCTGGTGCTCAGTATATGGGGGAGCACCCCTGAACTCTGTACATAGCACAACCTGAACCCTGCGCTCTGTACATAGAGCACCCCTGAACCCTGTACTCTGTACATAGCGCACCCATGAACCCTGCACTCTGTACATAGCGCACCCCTGAACCCAGCACTCTGTACATAGCGCACACCTGAACCCTGCACTCTGTACATAGCGCACACCTGAACCCTGCACTCTGTACATAGAGCACCCCTGAACCCTGCACTCTGTACATAGCGCACCCATGAACCCTGCACTCTGTACATAGCGCACACCTGAACCCTGCACTCTGTACATAGCGCACACCTGAACCCTGCACTCTGTACATAGCGCACACCTGAACCCTGCACTCTGTACATAGAGCACCCCTGAACCCTGCACTCTGTACATAGCACACCTATGAACCCTGCACTCTGTACATAGCGCACCCCTGAACCCTGCACTCTGTACACAGCGTTCACCTGAACCCTGCACTCTGTACATAGTGCACCCCTATGAACCCTGCACTCTGTACATAGCGCACCCCTGAACCCTGCACTCTGTACATAGCGCACTCCTGAACCCTGCACTCTGTACATAGCACACTCCTGAACCCTGCACTCTGTACATAGTGCACTCCTGAACCCTGCACTCTGTACATAGCGCACCGCTGAACATTGCACGTAGCACACCCCTGAACTCTCTGCACTCTGTACGTAGCGCACCCCTGAACACTGCCCTCTGTACGTAGCTCACTCTGCACTCTGTACGTCGCACACCCCTAAACTCTGAACTCTGTATGTCGCACACCCCTGAACACTGCACTCTGTACGTAGCACACCCCTGAACACTGCACTCTGTATGCAGCGCACCCCTGAACTCCGCACTCTGTACATAGCTCACTTCTAAACTCTGGACTCTGTACGTTGCGCACCCCTGAACTCTTCACTCTGTACGTAGCACACCCCTAAACTCTGCATGTAGCACACCCCTGAAATTTGACCACACCCACTATTTTATGCGGTTTGGAGTGTGAGTGTGTTGGGGGGGTGGGGAATAGACAGCTTTTTGCTCTTTGCTAATTATTCTGCCATTTTTTTTTCCCAGATAGGACACTACTGAACAGCGGGATGTATATTGGAAGAACAGGTTCTTGGATATCCTTGGGATCCAGGTTGGCTTATTGTTTACCGGACACTCAGAAGAGGAAGAGGAATCCGATGTTTAAGTTCCAAGTTGCTGCTTTAAGTCTTCCTAATCTCCTTTAAGACCTTCTTTTTATCCATAGAACTTCCTGCTAAGTGACACCTCTGTCATTATGAGCTGCAATGCATGTAAGTCAATAAAACAAATCACACAATGGCGCTGTGTTTAAGGTAATTAGCGGTAAGCCTGGGCGGAATGCCATGTGGTTTGCAGGAAAACCTCCGCCACCAATAAACATTGGCGGAATCGCTGCTGTCAGAAGTGTCGGTCTGAAGGCTCTTTTTGTTGCTGTTTACTCTGAGAGATGCTTGAAAAAAAAAAAAGACTTTATCTACAGCCATTAAAATTCTGCTTTGTAACAAACGCTGTCGCGTTTTTATGTATTTATTTTGTTAAACTGGACAAATTGTGAAAAAGTCACACTTTATGTAAATCACATTATTATGTGGAATTAATAAAATAAAAAAAAAAGCTTACCTGGAAGACCTACAGCTTATTCAGCTTCCTCGTCTGAACTTAACAGGTAATTCCACTTTCATGAGGAAAAAAATTGAAAAAAAATATAATAATAATAGTAATATAACCAAGTCATATTGTAATTGAATATTATTAAAAACGACTTTTCCTTTTCAATCTGCAGCCGCTGTCATTTTCTGTGAAATGCAATATGGCCGCCTGGAGACGTTCAGTACACAGATGGTATACAGAGTGCCCCCCCCCCCCCCAGAAATGTCATTTCCTGCTTGTGTGATTGGCTCACTGATTTACTCAGAAGTCTGCACTAAGATATTTTTTTTTGCTAGAAAATGACTTACTTTTCTTAAAGCAGAGGCCGTAGAGAATTTTCAAATGCAATTTTTGGGAAAAATATCATTTTAAAGCAAAAAAAAAAAGCACAATACATACCGTATATACTGGAGTATAAGCCGAGTTTTTCAGCACATTTTTTTGTGCTGAAAGTGCCCCCCTCGACTTATACTCAAGTCAAGCACTTTTCTGGTGCAAAGAATGACATTTTCCGAACCGACTTTGGGGCCCCTGTATCTCGGGACCACTTTGGGAACCCCAGATTGGGTATGCAAACTCAGTGGAACTAGCACTACAACATATCCAAAGCTGGGGTTCCTAGCACCAAGTGGCGCCGAGATACGGGGCCCAAAATTCGGTTCTGAAAATGTCATTCTCTGCTGCAGAAAAGTGCTTGACATTTTCCCAACCGACTTTGGGGCCCCATATCTCAGGGCCACTTGGTGCTAGGAACCCCAGCTTTGTATATGTTGTAGTGCTAGTTCCACTGGGTTTGCACTGGGTTCTTAGCACCAAGTGGCACCAGGATACGGGGCCCCAAAGTCGGTCAACTGTGTCCATCTGAAGCAAAGTAATTTCGGGACCCTTTGGGTCCAGAGACCCCAAATTTTGGCTGCAGCTAGGGGGCCATCTAGGAACCCTTAACTACCGAGTTTGAAGTTCGGGGGACCTATGGCTGCAAATGGGCACAGTGAGGCTGCAAATGGGCACAGTGAGGCTGCAAATGGGCATTGTTGACCCTCTTTTCCACTTACAGTAGCTGCGCATTTCTCACCCTAGGCTTATACTCAAGACAATAAGTTTTCCCAGTTTTTTGTGGTAAAATTAGGTGCCTCGGCTTATATTCGGGTCGACTTATACTCGAGTATATACGGTAACCCAATTTTTTGTGAAAATATAAAAGATGATGTTACGGGCGAGTAAATGGATACCAAACGTGTCACGCTTTAAAATTGCGCAAGCCTGCACAACGTCGTCAAACGATGTAAATTTTAATATCCATAGATGACTTTTAAAAGTCTTTACAGGTTACCACTTTAGATGCACAGAGGAGGTCTGGTGCCAGAATTACTGCTCATGGTCTGATGTTCTCAGTGATACCTCACATGTGTGGGACTTTCTGTGTTCGGGACCGACGTGCGCGTTTACCTTTGTGCACTAGCATCGGGGGGGGGGGACGGAGGCACTGGAACTACAGTGCCTTGGAAAAGTATTCATACCCCTTGAAATTGTCCAAATTTGTCATGTTACAACCAAAAAAGTAAATGTATTTTATTGGGATTTTATGTGATAGACCAACACAAAGTGGCACATAATTGTGAAGTGGAAGGAAAATGATAAATGGTTTTTTCACATTTTTTACAAATAAATCTGTGAAAAGTGTGGGGGGTACATTTGTATGGCGCCCCCCGGAGTCAATACTTTGTAGAACCTCCTTTCTCTGCAAGTACAGCTGCAAGTCTTTTTGGGGATGTCTCTACCAGCTTTGCACATCTAGAGAGGGACATTTTTGCCCATTCTTCTTCTTTGCAAAATATCTCAAGCTCTGTCAGATTGGATGGAGAGCGTCTGTGAACAGCAATTTTCAAGTCTTGCCACAGATTCTCAATGTGATTTAGGTCTGGACTTTGATTGGGCCATTCTAACACATGAATATGCTTTGATCTAAACCATTCCATTGTAGCTCTGGCTGTATGTTTCGGGTCGTTGTCCTGCTGGAAGGTGAACCTCCTCCCCAGTCTCAAGTCTTTTGCAGACTCTTATGCCCTGTACACACGGTCGGATTTTCTGACAGAAAATGTATGATAGGACGTTGTTGTCGGAAATTCCGACCGTATGTGGG
Source organism: Aquarana catesbeiana (assembly GCF_042186555.1). Lineage (NCBI taxonomy): Eukaryota > Metazoa > Chordata > Amphibia > Anura > Ranidae > Aquarana > Aquarana catesbeiana. The sequence goes on along the minus strand of NC_133335.1, from coordinate 235,002,589 downwards.
CTCCATCACACATTTTCCATCGGATTTTCCGACCCACAAAGTTTGAGAGCAGGATATAAAATTTTCCAACAACAAAATCCATTGTCGGAAATTCCGATCGTGTGTACACAAATCCGACGGACAAAGTGCCACGCATGCTCAGAATAAATAAAGGGATGAAAGCTATTGGCCACTGCCCCGTTTATAGTCCCGACGTACGTGTTTTACGTCACCACGTTTAAAACGATCAGATTTTCCGACAACTTTGTGTGACCGTGTGTATGCAAGACAAGTTTGAGCCAACATCCGTCGGAAAAAATCCTAGGATTTTGTTGTCGGAATGTCCGAACAAAGTCCAACCATGTGTACGGGGCATTACAGGTTTTCTTCTGAGATTGTCCTGTATTTGTCTCCATCCATCTTCCCATCAACTCTGACCAGCTTCCCTGTCCCTGCTGAAGAAAAACATCCCCCCAACATGATGCTGCCACCACCATGTTTCACGGTGGGGATGGTGTGTTCAGGGTGATGTGCAGTGTTAGTTTTCCGCCACACATAGAGTTTTGCTTTTTAGGCCAAAAAGTTCAATTTTGGTCTCATCTGACCAGAGCACCTTCTTCCACATGTTTGCTGTGTCCTCCACATGGCTTCTCACAAACTACAAACAGGACTTCTTATGACTTTCTTTCACCAATGTCTTTCTTCTTGTCACTCTTCCATAAAGGGCAGATTTGTGGAGAACACGACTTATGCCCCGTACACACGGTCAGACTTTGTTCGGACATTCCGACAACAAAATCCTAGGATTTTTTCTGACGGATGTTAGCTCAAACTTGTCTTGCATACACACGGTCACACAAAGTTGTCGGAAAATCCAATCGTTCTGAACGCGGTGACGTAAAACACGTACGTCGGGACTATAAACGGGGCAGTGGCCAATAGCTTTCATCTCTTTATTTATTCTGAGCATGCGTGGCACTTTGTGCGTCGGATTTGTGTACACACGATTGGAAATTCCGACAACGGATTTTGTTGTCGGAAAATTTTATATCCTGCTCCCAAACTTTGTGTGTCGGAAAATCCGATGGAAAATGTGTGATGGAGCCTACACACGGTCGGAATTTCCGACAACAAGGTCCTATCACACATTTTCCGTCGGAAAATCCGACCGTGTGTACGGGGCATAATAGTTGTCCTGTGGACAGATTCTCCCACCTGAGCTGTGGATCTCTGCAGCTCCTCCAGAGTTACCATGGACCTCTTGGCTCTTCTCTGATGAATGTTCTCCTTGTCCGGCCGGTCAGTTTAGGTGGACGGCCATGTCTTGGTAGGTTTGCAGTTGTGCCATACTTGGATGATGGATTGAACAGAGTTCCGTGAGATGTTCAAAGCTTGGGATATTTTTTTTATAGCCTAACCCTGCTTTATACTTCTCCACAACTTTATCCCTGACCTGTCTGGTGTGTTCATTGGCCTTCATGATGCTGTTTCTTCACTAAGGTTCTCTAACAAACCTCTGAGGGCTTCGCAGAACAGCTGTATTTATGCTGAGATTAAATTACACACAGGTGGATTCTATTTACTAATTAGGTGACTTCTGAAGGCAATTGGTTCCACTAGATTTTAGTTGGGGGTATCAGAGTAAAGGGGACTGAATACAAATGCCCCCCCCCCCCACTTTTCACATATTTATTTGTAAAAAAAAATTGAACAATATTTATCATTTTTCTTCCACATCACAATAATGTGCCACTTTGTGTTGGTCTATCACATAAAATCCCAATAAAATACATTTACATTTTTGGTTGTAACATGAGAAAATGTGGAAAATTCCAAGGGGTATGAATACTTTTTCAAGGCACTGTATGTAATAATATCCATACTTGGATCGCATTGTTTTCAGCTGCAGTCGTTATGGGTGCGTCACCTCATTACAGATGGCAGAGTTACCGGTAGAGCCGGGCTGATAAGGCTTTGTGGTGTGAGGAGCGGATTTAGTGGAGTGTACGCAGGTGACTATAAACCATTGATAAGAACGATCACATGAAAGTGAACCTGCACTCTGTTTTTAACTTTTAATGACGGAAGCTCAGAGGTCCCATGTTAGTATGTAGACCGGCCTCTTCTGTGCTCCTCTCTGATTGTAGTTTCTTGCTGGGCCCTGACTTGGTGCTTTAGCTCAGCCAGCTAACAACCCCCCCCCCCCCCGTTCAGTAAGTGAGACCCCGTTAACCATTGTGTAGATGAGATAGGATTCGCGCTCGATATGCAGGGACGTCACAACATTTTTTACTTTTATTATTATTATGGGTATGAAATATTTACGATGTGTTTTAATATTTTATTGCATACTAGCCCTGATGAAGGGGGGTGTACCCCTGAAACACGTTGACTCCATTTGTACCCTTACGAACTTCAATAAATACAATGTATAAAAGCCTGTGGTGTGATGTCCTTGGATATTAAGCACGTCTCCTATCTCATCTACACTTACCTTACGGAGTGATTTGACGTCACTAACTGCGAGGCTGTAGACAAGTCCCCATCAGGACTTCCCTTTACACTCATCTACCCATGAGATCACTTTTGAAGAGCACCATATCACCCCCATGTCTTTATGGACCTTGCTTTGTGCACTGGTCCAAACCATTTGGTGGAGGGGGGATTATGGTGTGGGGTTGTTTTTCGGGGGTTGGGCTTGGCCCCTTAGTTCCAGTGAAGGGAACTCTCAAGGCGTCAGCATAACTAGACATTTTGGACAATTTCATGCTCCCAACTTTGTGGTAACAGTTTGGGGACGGCCCCTTCCTGTTCCAACATGACTGCCCACCAGTGCACAAAGTAAGTCCATAAAGGCATGTATGAGCGAGTTTGGAGTGGAGGAACTTGACTGGCCTGCACAGAGTCCTGACCTCAACCCGATGAATTGGACCGGAGACTGCAAGCCAGACCTTCTCGTCCAACATCAGTGCCTGACCTCACAAATGCGCTTCTGGAAGAATAGTCAAACATTCCCATAGACACACTCCTAAACCTTGTGGACAGCCTTCCCAGAAACGTTGAAGCTGTTATAGCTGCAAAGGTCGGGCCAACTCCATATTGAACCCTACGGACTAAGACTGGGATGCCATTAAAGTTCATGTGCGTGTAAAGGCAGGTGTCACAATACTTTTGGTAATCCAGTGTGTGTAGTTATGTTTTATTTTTTTTTTTATGAAAGTGGAGTTACCCTTTAAGGAACCACCGCTGATCTGAAGGATGCGGACAACACCTAGAGAATGACACAAACATCGCAGAGTTCTACGTAAAGCTGAGTGTGATGAAAGGTCGCCTTTCAGGAAATGCGGGTGACATAAGTTTATCAGGAATCGAGCCGCGTTCTATTCAGTAATATTCTTTGTTGTTGTGTAATCCGCGTTCACAGACATCGCGGAGGAACGAGAGGCAATGAAGTAATTCAGCAGAAATGTCTCTTCTCACAAACAATGTAACCATTGCTTCACACACACAATGCGCAATGGTCCGATCCCCTGATAAGAGTGTTCTCCCGAAGTCTAATCAGAGTACAAGAACACTGTGCAAGCCTCTGTATATCGGTGAGAAGGTCAGAGACCTGCCAACGCCCAGATCATCCGAAGAATACCGACCCGATATTAGGGTGACCATAGAGGAGACCTATCAGAATAAAAATCACCAATGTCTTTGAGGGTGAAGCAACCATCTTTATTAAGATGGGAAGTAGAGACCCCTACAACTCCAACAGCCCACTACCACAGACCCCTACAACTCCAACAGCCCACTACCACAGACCCCTACAACTCCCAACAGCCCACTACCACAGACCCCTACAACTCCAACAGCCCACTACCACAGACCCCTACAACTCCAACAGCCCACTACCACAGACCCCTACAACTCCAACAGCCCACTACCACAGACCCCTACAACTCCAACAGCCCACTACCACAGACCCCTACAACTCCAACAGCCCACTACCACAGACCCCTACAACTCCAACAGCCCACTACCACAGACCCCTACAACTCCAACAGCCCACTACCACAGACCCCTACAACTCCAACAGCCCACTACCACAGACCCCTACAACTCCAACAGCCCACTACCACAGACCCCTACAACTCCAACAGCCCACTACCACAGACCCCTACAACTCCAACAGCCCACTACCACAGACCCCTACAACTCCAACAGCCCACTACCACAGACCCCTACAACTCCAACAGCCCACTACCACAGACCCCTACAACTCCAACAGCCCACTACCACAGGCCCCTACAACTCCAACAGCCCACTACCACAGACCCCTACAACTCCCAACAGCCCACTACCACAGACCCCTACAACTCCAACAGCCCACTACCACAGACCCCTACAACTCCCAACAGCCCACTACCACAGACCCCTACAACTCCAACAGCCCACTACCACAGACCCCTACAACTCCCAACAGCCCACTACCACAGACCCCTACAACTCCACAGCCCACTACCACAGACCCCTACAACTCCAACAGCCCACTACCACAGACCCCTACAACTCCAACAGCCCACTACCATAGACCCTACAACTCCAACAGCCCACTACCACAGACCCCTACAACTCCCAACAGCCCACTACCACAGACCCCTACAACTTCCAACAGCCCACTACCACAGACCCCTACAACTTCCAACAGCCCACTACCACAGACCCCTACAACTCCCAACAGCCCAATACCACAGTCTCCTACAACTCCAACAGCCCACTACCACAGACCCCTACAACTTCCAACAGCCCACTACCACAGACCCCTACAACTCCAACAGCCCACTACCACAGACCCCTACAACTCCAACAGCCCACTACCACAGTCTCCTACAACTCCAACAGCCCACTACCACAGACCCCTACAACTCCAACAGCCCACTACCACAGACCCCTACAACTCCAACAGCCCACTACCACAGACTCCTACAATTCCAACAGCCCACTACCACAGACCCCTTCAACTCCCAACAGTCCACTACCACAGACCCCTACAACTACAACAGCCCACTACCACAAACCACTACAACTCCAACAGCCCACTAGCACAGACCCCTACAACTCCCAACAGCCCAATACCACAGACCCCTACATCTACAACAGCCCAATACCACAGACCCCTACAACTACAACAACCCACTACCACAGACCCCTACAACTCCAACAGCCCATTACCACAAACCCCTACAACTCCCAACAGCCCACTACCACAGACCCCTACAACTCCCAACAGCCCACTACCACAGACCCCTACAACTCCCAACAGCCCACTACCACAGACCCCTACAACTACAACAGCCCACTACCACAGTCTCCTACAACTCCAACAGCCCACTACCACAGACCCCTACAACTCAAACAGCCCACTACCACAGACCCCTACAACTCAAACAGCCCACTACCAAAGACCCCTACAACTCCAACAGCCCACTACCACAGTCTCCTACAACTCCAACAGCCCACTACCACAGACCCCTACAACTCAAACAGCCCACTACCACAGACCCCTACAACTCAAACAGCCCACTACCAAAGACCCCTACAACTCCAACAGCCCACTACCACAGTCTCCTACAACTCCAACAGCCCACTACCACAGACCCCTACAACTCCAACAGCCCACTACCACAGACCCCTACAACTCCAACAGCCCACTACCACAGACCCCTACAACTCCCAACAGCCCACTACCACAGACCCCTACAACTACAACAGCCCACTACCACAGACCCCTACAACTCAAACAGCCCACTACCACAGACCCCTACAACTCAAACAGCCCACTACCAAAGACCCCTACAACTCCAACAGCCCACTACCACAGTCTCCTACAACTGCAAACAGCCCACTACCACAGACCCCTACAACTCCAACAGCCCACTACCACAGACCCCTACAACTCAAACAGCCCACTACCACAGACCCCTACAACTCAAACAGCCCACTACCAAAGACCCCTACAAGTCCAACAGCCCACTACCACAGTCTCCTACAACTCCAACAGCCCACTACCACAGACCCCTACAACTCCAACAGCCCACTACCACAGACCCCTACAACTCCAACAGCCCACTACCACAGACTCCTACAATTCCAACAGCCCACTACCACAGACCCCTTCAACTCCCAACAGTCCACTACCACAGACCCCTACAACTACAACAGCCCACTACCACAAACCACTACAACTCCAACAGCCCACTAGCACAGACCCCTACAACTCCCAACAGCCCAATACCACAGATCCCTACATCTACAACAGCCCAATACCACAGACCCCTACAACTACAACAACCCACTACCACAGACCCCTACAACTCCAACAGCCCATTACCACAAACCCCTACAACTCCCAACAGCCCACTACCACAGACCCCTACAACTCCCAACAGCCCACTACCACAGACCCCTACAACTCCCAACAGCCCACTACCACAGACCCCTACAACTCCAAAAGCCCAATACCACAGACCCCTACATCTACAACAGCCCAATACCACAGACCCCTACAACTACAACAACCCACTACCACAGACCCCTACAACAGTCCAATACCACAGACCCCTACAACAGCCCAATACCACAGACCCCTACAATTCCAACAGCCCACTACCACAGACCCCTACATCTACAACAGCCCAATACCACAGACCCCTACAACTACAACAACCCACTACCACAGACCCCTACAACAGTCCAATACCACAGACCCCTACAACAGCCCAATACCACAGACCCCTACAATTCCAACAGCCCACTACCACAGACCCATACAACTCCAACAGCCCACTACCACAGATCCCTACAACTCCCAACAGCCCCCTATCACAGACCCCTACAACTCCAACAGCCCAATACCACAGACCCCTACAACTACAACAGTCCAATACCACAGACCCCTACAACTCCAACAGCCCAATACCACAGACCCCTACATCTACAACAGCCCAATACCACAGACCCCTACAACTACAACAACCCACTACCACAGACCCCTACAACAATCCAATACCACAGACCCCTACAACAGCCCAATACCACAGACCCCTACAACAGCCCACTACCACAGACCCCTACAACTACAACAGCCCAATACCACAGACCCCTACAACTACAACAACCCACTACCACAGAACCCTACAACAGCCCAATACCACAGACCCCTACAACTCCAACAGCCCACTACCATAGACCCCTACAACTCCAACAGCCCACTACCACAGACCCCTACAACTCCAAAAGCCCACTACCACAGACCCCTACAACTCCAACAGCCCACTACCACAGACCCCTACAACTCCCAACAGCCCACTATCACAGACCCCTACAACTCCAAAAGCCCAATACCACAGACCCCTACAACTACAACAACCCACTACCACAGACCCCTACAACAGCCCAATACCACAGACCCCTACAACAGCCCACTACCACAGACCCCTACAACTCCAACTGCCCACTACCACAGACCCCTACAACTCCAACAGCCCACTACCACAGACCCCTACAACTCCAACTGCCCACTACCACAGACCCCTACAACTACAACAGCCCAATACCACAGATCGCCACAACTACTACAAACCTCTACAACTACTACAGCCCACTAACACAGACCACTACAACTCCATCAGCCCAATACCACAGACCGCCACAACTACTACAGACCCCTATAACAGCCCACTACCACAGACCGCCACAACTACTACAGACCCCTACAACAGCCCACTACCACAGACCACCACAACTACTACAGACCCCTACAACAGCTCACAACCACAGACTGCCACAACTACTACAGACCCCTAAAGCTACAACAGCCCACTACCACAGACCACCACAACTGCTACAGACCCCTACAACAGCACACTACTACAGACCCCTACAGCTACAACAGCCCACTACCACAGACCACCACAAGTACTACAGTCTCCCACAACAGCCAACAACCACAGACTGCCACAACTACTACAGACCCCTACAGTTACAACAGCCCTCTACCACAGACCGCCACAACTACTTCAGATCCTTACACAACAGATCGCTATAACTACTACAGACCACCAGCAGAGACTGCTATAACTACTACAGACCACTACTACAGACTGCTACCAGTACTACAGATTACTACCAGCACTACAGACCACTATAGACTGCTACCACTACCACAGATGGCTAGAACTGCTACAATGACTACATATCCCTACAGAACAGACTGCTATAACTATTACAGACCACTACAAGGTGACCACAACCACTACTACTACTACAGACCCCGACCATAGACTGCTATAACTACTACAGTCCAATACAACTACTAAGTACCATAAAGTACCACAGACTGCTACAACTACCAAAGACTACTACAAACCGTGACCACTACCACAGACTCCTACTACAGACCACAACCACAGACTGCCACAACTATAACCACTACTACAGACCATTACCACAGACCGCTAAAACTACAACAAGCATTGCCACGCGACCACTATTGACCACTAATGGGGGGGGGGTTTATTCTGATTTGATACCCTAATACACTTCTCATATGGATCTCCATGTTGGCTAATGGCTTGCTGGCTTTTTCTAGAAATAGGTTTTCATTACTACCGTATCTGTGGCCACGAAGGGGAGATTCACCCCTCTATTGACCTTGGTGTGCAGCAGTTGACCAGAAGCACGCTCACTGGTCTGCTTCTTCTTTCACTGTCCAATCACAGGCTGGAGGGGGCGGGTCCAGGACAACCAGGGCTCAGACTGAGGACATCTAGTGGCAGGGAAAAAAAAAAAAAACGACTGCAGGGGAAATCTCTGGATCAAAGGTGAAGTTTGCAGCAAACACTGGTTTTGTTTTATCATTTAAAAGGATTATTCATTGTTTATCTTGTAAATTTTGGCTGGAGTTTTGCTTTTAAAAAAAAAAAAAAAAAAAAAGTAATTTCCATTGATCATGACCGAAACTAAAGATTTAGGTGCTTTTTTTAAATGATTAGTAAGGCATTATAAAGGGCGGGTCTGGATGGAGTAATGTGTAATGTCTGTAATAAGCAGATGCCAGAGTGCTGGATACATCTATATATTTATACTGTATAATATATATATATATATATATATATATATATATATATATATATATACACATAACTTTAGCCGAGGCTTCATGCGACATCAAAAAAAAAAAGTCCCAGAACGGAAGGTCCTGTTGTGACATGCATGATGCGAGCTTTGGGTCATCTGAAACATTCCTGGGCTGGTTAGGGATCTGCCTAAAGAGACCCTGTCATCGGGCTGTTCTTTTTTTTCATTTGAACCCTTTTATATTTTAACCACTTCAGCACCAGGCTTTTTTTCTGGCACTTTTGTTTACATGTAAAAATCAGTATTTTTTTCTTTTTTTTGCTAGAAAAGTACTTAGAACTCCCAAAACATTATATTTTTTTTAAAAGCAGAATAAATTGGTGGGTTTTGCAATTTTTAATGCCACAAGGTTTTTTAGGGCAAAACTAAATTTTAATGCAAAAAAAAAAAAAAAAACACAATACATAACCCAAATTTTTTTGTAAGATATAAAAGATGATGTTACGCCGAGTAAATAGATACCAAACATGTCACACTTCAACCACTTGCCTACCAGGCCAATTCTGACATTTCTCTCCTACATGTAAAAATCATCATTTTTTTTTTGCTAGAAGATTACACAGAGCCCCGAACATTATATATGTTTTTTTTTTTTTTTTTTTAGCAGAGACCCTAGAGAATAAAACGGTGGTCGTTGCAACTTTTTATCTCACACGGTATTTGCGAAACTATTTTTTAAACGCGTTTTTTTTGGGAGGGGGGGAAACTACAGATTACTACCAGTACTACAGACCACTATTGACTGCTACCACTACTACAGACCAACTACAACAACCCACTACCACATATGGCTAGAACTGCTACAATGACTACATATCCCTACAGCCACTACAGACCACCAGCACAGACCGCTATAACTATTACAGACCACTACAAAGAGACCACAACCACTACCATTACTACTACTACAGACCCCTACCATAGACTGCTACAACTACTACAGTCCACTACAACTACTATGTACCATAAAGAAAAAAAAAATCTTTTTTTTTTTTTTACTAGAAGATTACACAGAGCCCCCGAATATTGTATGTGTTTTTTTTTTTTTTTTAGCAGAGACCCTACCTAGAGAATCAAATGGTGGTCATTGCAACTTTTTATCTCACATGGTATTTTCGCAGCAATTTTTTAAACACGTTTTTTTGGGGGAAAAAAAAACAGTTTCATGCATTTAAAAAAAAAAAAAAAAACAGTAAAGTTAGCCCAATTTTTTTGCATACTGTGAAAGATAACGTTACGCCGAGTATATAGATACCTAACATGTCACGCTTCGAAATTGCACACGCTCGTGGAATGGCGCCAAACTTCAGTACCTTAAAATCCCCATAGGCGACGCTTTAACATTTTTTACAGGTCACCAGTTTTGAGTTACAGAGGAGGTCTAGGGCTAGAATTATCGCTCTCGCTCTAACGTTCGCGGTGATACCTCACATGTGTGGTTCGAACGTTGTTTACATATGTGGGCGTGATTTACGTATGCGTTCGCTTCTGCGAGCAGGGACAGGGGCGCTTTAATTTTTTTTTTTTATTGTTAATTTTGCTTTTATTTTTCTAGTTTGATGGTTTCTTTTTTACATTTTTTTAAATTACTTTTATACCTACTACAAGAAATGTAACTATCCCTTGTAATAGGAATAGGGCGTGACAGGTCCTCTTTACAATAAGATATGGGGGTCAATAAGTGGGAAGAAGTCATAACATCGCACCCAACCTCCGAACGATCATAGAGACTCCGGGGACCATCTGACCCCCCTCCCCCAAATCCCTCCTCTGCACTGAAAACCATTGCAAAAACACCAAGATTGGTGTTTTTGAATGCCTTCGATTTTTTAAAAATGGCGCCGTTGACGTCCGTGGGGAAACCGGAAGTGATGTCAGGTAGAGTGGCAAGACGGAAGGCTTTTCCTACGAAGAAAAAATCCAAGCTCGGCTAAATTTGGCAAAAACACATCTGAAGTCTCCCAAAAGCGTGTGGGAAAATGTGTTCCGGTCTGATGAAACCAAGGCTGAACTTTTTGTTTTGTTCAAAATTCCAAAAGATGTATGTTTGGTGCAAAAACAACCCCGCACATCACCAAAAGAATACCATACCCACCGTGAAGCATGGTGGTGGCAGCTTTGGGGCTGTTTTTCTTCAGCTAGAACAAGGAGGGGCCTTAGTCAAGGTAGAGGGAATTATGACCAGTTCCAGATACCAGTCAATATTGGCACAAAACCTTCAGGCTTCGCTAGAATGCGGAACATGAAGAGATTATATGAAAAAATTGTATAAATTTAATTTGTGTCCAGCGTTGCAGGAGCTGCTCATAAAAGGTATTTTTTACTTTAACACAGAGAATGCAGTAAGTTAAAAAAAAAAAAAAAAAAACACCCTTTACAACGATTTAGGATTGTATGCAATGAGCAGCAATAAAGGTAGTAAAAGAAAAGTAATAAGAATATAAAAAGAGAACATCACATCTAATAAACAAAACTTCCCGACCTTGTAGTGTAAAAGAAAAAATAAGTAAAAGTAGTAAAGTAGTGCCCCCAGATCAAGCACTCGGCAGGAGGGAGGGGCCAGGAGAGGCGGCGAGAGACCCGAGAAGAGGAGGATCGGGGCTGCTCTGTGCAAAACCATTACACAGAGCACGTAGGTATAACATGGCCTTTAATATCACTTTAAGGGAACTGGTTGTGTGACCGTCTCTGAAATAAAACTTGACGCCGCCGGGCTGTGAACTTCATTCCAAATATCTGATGTCGTAAAACGGAATGTTTTTGCTTTTGTCCTCGTTCAGAAAAAAATATTTGCGTTCTCAACCAAACATAACATGGCCTAAAGGCACAAAAGTACCACCGCCGCCTGCATCAACTTTCATCACCCTGACGGCAAATGACGAAACGAGGGCGGGGATTCCGCAGATCCCCTCCGATTACAGTATGACCTGCCGCAGCCAGCACTTACTGTACTAATAACAGAATGACCCATTACCGCCCCGAGCCTTGTTCTAAGTGGAGCACCTTCACAACACTTTCCAGAAGGGGTGCAAAACAAGTTTGGTTGGTCGGGTGAGGCCGGCTGGTTTCCCAGAAAGGTTGTCTGCCATTGGCCACATTTCATTCTCTGTGCCGAGAAGGTCCCTCGCTCTGCCTGTTGTGTCAGTGCTGGGAACATTTGACTGACCGTCAGCCGAGCTCCCTGCAGCTAAGGACATTTCTGTCCATCCAGTCCTGAGATTTACACAGCTCTGCCACTCAGCATGATCCTGTCTAGCAGGGCAGAAGACCCCATCTTTTTCTGCTGCAGTTAGGTAACACTTACAGGTCTTGTCCTCCCCCCCTATCTGTGATTGGACAATGAAAGGAGAAGCAGGAGACTGATAAACTCATCTCTCTGTCACTTTGCTGTCTCCTCCAATACTTTTATCTGCATAGCTGGGGAGGAAATGAATGGCTCTGTTACAATATCCACTTAGCATCTGTAAATCTGTGTGGCATCCTCCCCTGATGAAGAGGGGGCCCCCTTGAAATGTGTTAGCATCTGTATATCCATGCGGCATCTTCTCAGGATGTAAGAGGAACGCTTAGCAGTTCTGGCGGTTCTGTAGTTGTATTATTGTGATGAGCCCTGATGAAGAGGGGACACCCATCAAAAATATTTTAGCATCTGTAGATCCACATGGCATCTTCCCCTGATGGCCCTGATGAAGAGGGGACCCCCCTCGAAATGCGTTAGTATCTGTAGATCCGCGTAACATCTTCCCCTGTGGCCCTGATGAAGAGGGGACTCCCTAGAAATGCATCTGTAGTAGGATTATTGTGATGAGCCCTGATGAAGAGGGGACACCCCTCAAAATATGTTAGCATCTGTAGATCCACATGGCATCTTCCCCTGATGGCCCCGATGAAGAGGGGACCCCCCTCGAAATGCGTTAGTATCTGTAGATCCACATAGCATCTTCCCCTGATGGCCCTGATGAAGAGGGGACCCCCTAGAAATGCATTAACATCTGTAGATGCGCATGGAATCCCCCCTGATGGCCCTGATGAAGAGGGGACCCCTCAAAATGCATTAAAATCTGCAAATCTGCATGGCATCTTCCCCTTATGAATACAGTCAATGTTTATCTGTATCCACATGGCACCTTCCCCTGATGGCCCTGATGAAGAGGGGACCCCCCTCGAAATGCATTAGTATATGTAGATCCGCGTAACATCTTCCCCTGATGGCCCTGATGAAGAGGGGACTCCCTAGAAATGCATCTGTTGTAGGATTATTGTGATGAGCCCTGATGAAGAGGGGACACCCCTCAAAATGTGTTAGCATCTGTAGATCCACATGGCATCTTTCCCTGATGGCCCTGATGAAGAGGGGACCCCCTCGAAATGCGTTAGTATCTGTAGATCTGCATAGCATCTTCCCCTGATGGCCCTGATGAAGAGGGGACCCCCTAGAAATGCATTAACATCTGCAAATCTGCATGGCATCTTCCCCTGATGAATACAGTCAGTGTTTATGGGGGAACTGAGCAATTTTCTTTCCTTCCACCCGCTGCCACACAGATTTATTGATGCTAACATGTTTCAAGGGGGGTCCCCTCTTCATCAGAGCCCTGATGGCCCTGATGAAGAGGGAACCCCCCCTCAAAATACATTTGCATCTGTAGATCCTCGTGACATCTTCCCCTGATGGCCTTGATAAGGAGGGGACCCCCCTCAAAATGCATTAGCATCTGTAGATACATGTAGCATCTTCCCCTGATGAAGAGGGGACCCACCTCGAAATGTGTTAACACCTGTAGATCCATGTGGGATCATGAGGAATGCTTAGCAGTTCTGGCGGTCCTGTAGTTGGAGTATTATGATGAGTGTGGCCTTTTTATTGGTCGGTGAGTATCTCTTACTTCCTCTTTTAACATACGATGTCTGAAGATAACGCACTAGGAGGGCGTGCCTTCCTTTTGTTCTTTACATGAGCTAGTTTGGCGCATCTGTCGTGCACAAAGAATGGGCTGTCCTGGGCTGTCACATGACAAACACTCCAAAAAATGCATTAAAAACAAAACGTGGTGTGAATACGGCCTTAAAGTGAGATTCTGTAGGATTCCGCATACAATGTAACAATGTGACGCTTCCCTGCAGCACTCCGCGCTCCTGAATAGAGAGTATAGAAGACTAGAAACACATTGCTACATTGTATGCAGAATCCTTCGGAATAAAACCAATCAGCAGTACAGTTCAGTAAATGTTGGTTTCTGATTGGTTCCGATGCTTTACACATTGCTCCTGGTGGCAGTGCTGGGATAAGGTCCCCTCCTAGCACAAATCCCCCCCATTCATCCCTATTAGCATGAATTCACCCCCCCCCCAGCACAATTCCTCCTCCTCATTCATCCCTGCTAGCACAAATCCCCCCCCCCGATTCATCACTACTAGCATGAATCCCCTCCCCCCAAAAAAAAATTCCCCTCCTAGCACATATCCCCCTCTCCCTGATTCATCCCTACTAGCATAAATCCCTCCTCCACAAAAAAATTCCCCTCCCAGCACAAATCCCCCTCCACCCTGATTCATCACTACTAGCATAAATCCCCCCCCCCCCCAAAAAAAAAAAAATTCCTCTCCTAGCACAAATCCCCCTCCCCCCGATTCATCACTACTAGCATAAATTCCCCCCCCCCCAAAAAAATTCCTCTCCTAGCACAAATCCCCCTCCCCCCGATTCATCACTACTAGCATAAATCCCCCCCCCCAAAAAAAATTCCTCTCCTAGCACAAATCCCCCCCCCCCCATTCATTCCTACTAGCACAAATCCCTTGCCCCAAAAAAATTCCCCTCCTAGCACAAATCCCATCCCCCACAAAAAAAAAATCCCCTCCTAGCAAAATCCCCCTCCCCCTCTATCATATCACCACTTCTAGCACAAACCCCCCAAATTCCCCCTCCTAGCACACACCCTTTTCCCCCTCCCCCTCCCAAACACAAATCCCCCTAAATCACCACTCCTAGCACACACACACACACCCTAATTTCCCCCCTAGGACAATTATTAACCCCTGCTGCCCCTCAAATCCCCCCTCCCAACACATATCCCCCCAATCTCCTCATAGTGCCCCCCCCCCCCTGCACCTCACATCTCACATGATACCGCAGTGCCCAGGGCAGCTGCCCCTCCTGCCCCCCCCATCCCCCATCCCAGCCCTGCCTGGCACTATGACATGATTGTGATCTTAGTGTAGAATCTGTGAATGTAGAATTGTACAGATCAATACACGTTATCTCCATTGATTCCCCCCCCCCCCGCCTTCCAGGCAGCGACAGGCGATCGTTATGTCATTGTACCCGGAGGAAGGGAGCCATGAATAGGATAATAGAAGGTTTCCATTTCCCAGCATGTCATTGATTGGACGGCTCTGCTGACACTTTTGTTTCTTCCTCTTCATGTAACCGTCACCTCAGCTGATTTCCCGATCTACCGAAGGCAAAGTTCAATCACCCCAGAGATAAGTATGTGAGAGGAAGCTCTGCTGACTCCCATCATCCAATCATATGTGAGAAAAAATACTGTTTTCTATTCCCCTTGCATGTGATTGGGTATTCATTTACTAAGCTCTGTATTCAATAATAGATCAATAAAATTACCTTTTTTTAACCTAAATATGACTTTAGTATATCAGATGAGAAGTGTTACAAGGGACCAATCCTCTGTGCTGCAGTGCTTATGTGCTAGCAGCGGACATGCTGATAGGTGGAGAGAGCAGAGTGACAGAGAGGTGAGCAGAGAGGTGAGCCCATCACTCCACTGCTTCTGCTTTTACTGTCCAGTCATAGGCTGGGGGGAGAAAGAAGACCTGCACAGGGACCAATCAGCTATGCTGCAGTGCTTATATGCTAGCAGTGGGCATGCTGATAGGAGGAGAGAGCAGAGTGACAGAGAGATAAGCTCATTGCTGTGCTGCTTCTCCTTTCACCATCCAATCACAGGCTAAGGGAGGAACAAGACCTTTACAGTGACCAATCACCCTTCAACACAAGTTGCAGAACATACAGATACAGTATATTATTTTTATTCTTCTTCTTATTATTAGTATTAGTTTTATTATTAATAATAATTGTGTTGTTATTATTCGTTTTATTATTATTATTATTATTATTATTATTATTATTATTATTATTATTATAATAGAAAAGCTTTGACATCCACAAGTTGCAGAACATACAGTATATTATTCAGTTGGGGTGGCCGTTATACTATATATTACCAAAAGTATTGGGACGCCTGCCTTTACACACACATGAACTTTAATTGCATCCCAGTCTTAGTCTGTGGATGAGCGAGTTTGGGGGTGGAGGAACTTGACTGGCCTGCACAGAGTCCTGACCTCAACCCCAATAGAACAGCTTTGGGATGAATTAGAGCAGGGACTGCGAGCCAGGCCTTCTCATCCAACATCAGTGTCTGACCTCACAAATGCTCTTCTGGAAGAATGGTCAAACATTCCCATAGACACACTCCTAAACCTTGTGGACGGCCTTCCCAGAAGAGTTGAAGCTGTTATAGCTGTAAAGGGCGGAGCCAACTCAATATTGAACCCTACGGACTAAGACTGGGATGTCATTAAAGTTTATGTGCGTGTAAAGGCAGGCGTCCCAATACTTTTGGTAATATAGTTTATATATTTGCACTCCCGGTGGCTGAAAAGCACCATCTTGTCCTGAGCTGCCTCAGGCGGTGGACTTTGAGCAGCAGCCTCTCTCGGAATGCAATAATACCCAATAAACCGTTCCACCAAACCTTTGAACTGGATCTTGACTCCCCCCTCAGAAGATCAGACTGAGTGTCTTTCTGGGAAATCATTTTCTGTGGTTCTCAGCAGCCTTTCTCGGTTAGAAATCTTGTACTTTGATTTTTTTTCCCCCTCCCCCAATGGTGTAAGTTCTGTATGTTGTACAGTTTATTAATGTGGCAACCTTCCCTTCCTCCCCAGGATGTCCCCTGAGCCGTGTCCCTGGATGACATTTGCACCCGTTGTTTTGAAAACAGAATTCTCAATGAAACTCGCCGTTCGGATTGTTACATTTTACTTTTTTGTACATATTGTATTATATTTATTTCAGTTTTTTGCCATCGTCAGCAATGCAGAAGTCTTTACGGGACACTCAGGCCTTCACACAGCCTTGAAGAATGCTGATATGTTGATGCTACAGCCCCGATGAAGGGGGATTGTTTGGCCCCGAAACGTGTTGGCTTCTTGTGGTTATAATTTTACCATATTTGGACTCTCATCACCTGTGTTTGGTGCTCCTTACAGTTTGAATAAACAAATAAATAAAATCCTGATAAGAGTTCTAACCCCCCCCCCCCCACACACACCAAGACTTTGAATGGGATTTTTTGGAAAGGGTTGAGTTTTGCCTCCACATCATGGTGAACCTGTCTAGTCATACATCTCTTTTTCTCTCCCTCTAGCTGGAGTTCTTCCAGCTCTACTCATCTTCTGTGAACTCTTCCAATAACCCACCAGTGCTCCTCTTCACCCCCCCCCCCCCCCCTCCACTTCTCCTCTACCATCCCCCTCCAGTGCTCCTCTTCCTGCACACCCCGGTGCTCCTCTTCCATCTCCCAGTGGTCCTCTTCCACCCCCTGGTGCTGCTCCTCTTCCACCTCCCCAGTGCTCCTCTTGATTCTTCCCCCCGGTACTCCCCTTCACCTCCCCGGGTGCTCCTCCACCACCTTTCCCTCTGTGTTCCTCTTATACCTCCTCTCGGTTCTCCTCTTCATCCTTCCCCCTGGTGCTCCTCTTCCACCCCCGGTGGTCCTCTTTCTGCACACCCTGGTGCTCCTCTTCCATCCTCCCCAGTGGTCCTCTTCCTACACACCCCCATGGTCGTCTTCCATCTCCCCCAATGCTCCTCTTACCAGTGCTCCTCTTCATCGATCCCCTGGTGCCCCCCTTCACCCCCCAAGTTGCTCCTCCACCACCTTTCCCTCTGTGTTCCTCTTATACCTCCCCTCAGGTTCTCCTCTTCATCCTTCCGCCTGGTGCTCCTCTTCCATCCTCCCCAGTGGTCCTCTTCCTACAAACCCCCTGCTCTTCTTCCACCTCCCCCTGGTGTTTCTCTTACACATCCCCCTAGTGCTCCTCTTACCTTCACCAGGCTGCTCCTTATCCCCTGGTGCTCCTCTTACACTTCCCCAAGTGCTCCTATTACACCTCCCCCTAGTGCTCCTCGTACACCTCCCCCAGTGCTCCCCTTCAACCCCCCCGCTCCTCTTACACCCCCCCTGTGCTCCTTATACACATCCTCCAGTGCTCCTGATACCCCCCCCCTTGCTCCAATTCCACCCCCCTGGTGCTCCTTTTACACCCCCTTGGTGCTCCTCTACCACGTTCCCCAGTGCTCTTCTTACACTTCCCCCAGTGCTCCTCTTCATCCTTCCCCATGGTGCTCCTATTGCACATCCCCCAGTGCTCCTCTTACACCCCCCCCCCCCACAGTGCTGCTTCTCTACCCCCTGGTGCTCCTATTCCACCTCCCCCAGTGCTCCTCTTAAACATCCCACTAGTGCTCCTGTTAACCCCCCCCCCTGCTCCCTGGTGCTTCGTGTATTCGCGTGTTCTACCCCTGACCATCTCCCCCCTCCCCCCACCTTGCTCCTCTTCCACCTTTTGGTTTCGGAGTTCCTCTGCTCTGCGATTCTTCTCTTTTTAGTTGTTAAATGGAAAGCGAAACAATCATTTCTAGATGACTCATGTACCTGCTAATACTCCACTACAGAGAAATTTACTTGTAATACCCTGGGTCGGCTCTTACTGAGGAATTACAGAGGAATTACAGATGAAACACCTCGCATGTGGGGGTCAGCCATCGCTCAAGTGAATTCTGGGAAATTGATTTTTAGACATTTTATCAACCTCTACAATCTCTGGCTGCAATAAAGCTTCATCTGAACTCTCTCTTTTTCTGGAAAAGAGTGAACCTGCTGCAATTTGCAGCATATCAGATAAGCGGGTTACAGAAAACGAAGAAGTGATAAGATAAGGGCCCCGGACATAGCGCCAATCTCTTTATTGCATGAACCAGAAAACCAAAAAACGAGCAACTCACACAAGACATCCCACCGCCACATATGTGACAGATGAGGTGCATTGCGTGGCGTAGATCTCCTAAAATGCGACATGTAGCACCCTCGCAGCCTTCACTGAGCTCTTCAAATCACCAAGGGTGTCAATTGATCAATATGTAGAATAAACAAATGGCCTCCTATGGAGTAGTAGAAGCTGTTGATGGTCCATATTTTTAGCATTGTGAGTACAAGTCACTCACGACTACTGGATGTCATTTGGTAATTTGGTTGATCACTATGAACATATCCCAAATAATCCCCAATAGCCCCAAATAATCCCCAGTGATCGCCGATAATCTCCAATAATCCCTAATGGTCACAAATAATTCCCAATGATCTCCAATAATTTCCTATAATCCCCATTGGTTCCAAATAATCTCCAATGGCCCCAAATAATCCCCAATGATCTCCAATAATTTCCAAAGATCTCCAATAATCTCCAATGATCCCCAATAATCTCAAATGAGCCGAAATATTCCCAAATGGTTCCAAATAATCCCCAATAATCTCTAATGGTCACAAAAAATTCCCAATGATCTCCAATAATTTCCTATAATCCCCATTGGTTCCAAATAATCCCCATTGGTTCCAAATTATCCCCAATGGCCCCAAATAATCCCCAATGATCTCCAATAATTTCCAAATATCTCCAATAATCTCCTATGATCCCCAATAATCTCAAATGAGCCCAAATATTCCCAAATGGTTCCAATAATCCCCAATGGTCACAAATAATTTCCAATGATCTCCAATAATTTCCTATAATCCCCATTGGTTCCAAATAATCCCCAATGGCCCCAAATAATCCCCAATGATCTCCAATAATTTCCAAAGATCTCCAATAATCTCCTATTATCCCCAATAATCTCAAATGAGCCCAAATATTCCCAAATGGTTCCAAATAATCCCCAATGATCTCCGAAAATCTCCAATAATCCCCAATGGTCACAAATAATTCTCAAAGATCTCCAATATTTTTCTATAATCCCCATTGGTTCCAAATAGTCCCCAATGGCCCCAAATAATCCCCAATGATCTCCAATAATTTCCAAAGATCTCCAATAAACTCCTATGATCCCCAATAATCTCAAATGGTTCCAAATAATCCCCAATCATCACAAATAATCCCCAATGATCTCCAATAATTTCCTTTAATCCCCATTGGTTCGAAATAATTCCCAATGGCCCCAAATAATCCCCAGTGATCTCCAATAATCCCCAAAGATCTCAAGTAATCTCCTATAATTCCCAATAATCCCCAAAGATCTCCAATAATCTCCTATGATCCCCAATAATCTTCAATGAGCCCAAATAATCCCCAATGGCCCCAATTCATCTCCAGTGATCCCCAATGATCTCCAATAATCTCCTATGATCTCCAATGGTCCCAAATATTTCCAAATGATTTCCAATAATCCCCAGTGACCCCCAATGATCTCCAATAATCTTCTATAATCCAAGTCAGGTGTGGCAAGAAACACAGTACAACAAAAAACAACAGTGTTAGTTACAATAAATATATGTATATATAGGATTAGTATCTATACAACAAAATGTATAGGAAAGTAGCAAAAAAGTAAAAGAAAGAACGACAGAGACCACGGAAAGCATAGTTTAAGCCTATGGGGGTCCTAGTTTGTAAACTGAAAATCCACCAAACTTCTCTTTCTAGAAGCTTATGGACATCCCTTCCTCTTGGTGATTTTTTGACTCTCTCCAGGCCGCAAAAGACAAAAGATATGTCTTCAGAATACTCATATTTAAAATGTCTAGAGATATGAGATAAATTCCTGTCCTTTGTATAAGAGGCCCCATGAAAGTGCTCACTGATTCTTCTAAGGGGCCTGGATGTACAACCCACATATTGTAGTTTACATTGCGTGAATTCTATCAAATGAATGACATTGTTACTGTTACAGCTTACAAAATCACGTAGAGCAAACTCTTTACCTGTGGCATGAGAAGTAACAGTTTTATGACTCCTGGTATGTTTATCGCAGAAGCGACAAGTAGACACACTGCAGGGATATGACCCCGCCCGTAGCATGTAACCAGGTAGGCAACCTCGGCACTCCAGCTGTGGTGAAACTACCAATCCCATCATACCTCTGCCTCTAGGAGTCATGCCTGGGATTGTCAAGGTCTTGCAATGTCTCGTGGGACTTGTAGTTTCACCGCGGCTGGAGGGCCAAGGTTTCCTACCTGGTTACATGCTACGGGCAGGGTCATATCCCCGCCCGTAGCATGACTAGAAAACCTGCAACCTGAGGAAATAAAAAAAAAAAATCTCCTATAATCTCCAATGGTCCCGATTTCCCAATTATTTCCAATAATCCCCAATGGCCCCAAATAATCCTCAATGATCTCCAATAATCTCCGCTGATCACCAGTAATCTCCCCTGATGCCCCCCATAAATCCTCAATGATCACAAATAATCCCCACTGGGCTCCTATAGTCCCAAATAATCCCTATTGGCCTCCAATAGTCTCAAATGATCCCCAATGGTCCCAAATAATCCCCAATGATCTCCAGTGAACACCACTAATCTCCCCTGATGCCCCCCATAAATCCCCAATGGACACAAATAATCCCCACTGATCTCCTATAGTCCCAAATAATCCCCAATGATCTCCAATAGTCTCAAATGATCCCCAATGGTCCCAAATAATCCCCAATGTTCTCCAATGATCCCCAATAATCCCCAATGGTCTCAAATAATCCCCAATGATCTCCTATAGTCCCCGAATGGTCCCAAATAATCCCCAATGATCTCCAATAGGCTCCAATGACCCCCAATGGTCCAAAATAATCCCCTGTTATCTCCAGTAATCCCCAATGATCTCCAATAATCCAAAATAATACCCAATTATCTCCAATAATCCCCAATGATTTCCAATGATCTCCTTTGATCCCCAAAATTCCCTAATGGTCCCAAATAATCCTCAATAAACTCCAGTAATACCCAATGGTCCCAAATAATCCCCAATGATCTGCAATAATCTCCAGTGATCGCCAGTAATCTCCCCTGATCCCCAATAATCCCCAATGGTCACAAATAATCCCCAATATTCTCCTATAATTCCCAATGGTCCCCAATAAAGATCCCCAATAATCTCCTATGATCCCCAAAATTCTCCAATGGTCCAAAATAATCCACAATTATCTCCAATAATCCCTAATGATTTTCAATAATCTCCTATGATCCCCAATAATCTCCAGTAGTCCTAAATAATCCCCAATGATCTCCAATTATCTCCTATGATCCCCAATAATCTCCAATGGTCAAAAATAATCCTCAATTAACTCCAATAATCCCCAATGATTTCCAATAATCTCCTATGAGTCCCAATAAACTCCAATAGTCCTAAATAATCTCCAATGATCCTCAATATTTCCCAATGATCTCCAATAATCCCCAATGATCAGGCTGGGAAAAATGGCCTGCATAGGTCAGGAGACGCCCCCTTTGTGCCTTTCTCACGTTCACTAGTGTGCTTAAAAGTAGAACTGAGATTGGGTTCTAATCGGTGCAAATTGGATGTGGGTTTTATCCGCATACCATTCGTATGTCAGGAGATTGTGACTCCCTATGGAGCCGGTTCACACATCTCCGGAGCGGCTTCAGTGCGAATTGCACAGGGGTCCTGTGTGTTTTCTGTTCAGTTTCAGGTCTAAATTCAGCCAAAAATTCAGGCTGAAATTGGACCTGAAACGGTGAATAGAGACGCACCGGACCCCCTGCTGTGAGCTGCTCCGTTCCTCGGTGTGAACCCAACTTAGGAACAAAACCTTTCTTTTTTAGAGTAGGGAAGGGTTATAACCCCCATCAGGTTTTTTGGCCATCTATGTCCCATTAGGAAAATTTCCCTTCACTTCCAAATAATCCCCAATGATCTCTGAAAATCTCCAATAATCCCCAATGGTCACAAATAATTCCCAAAGATCTCCAATAATTTCCTATAATCCCCATTGGTTCCAAATAGTCCCCAATGGCCCCAAATAATCCCCAATGATCTCCAATAATTTCCAAAGATCTCCAATAAACTCCTATGATCCCCAATAATCTCAAATGGTTCCAAATAATCCCCAATGGCCCCAAATAATCCCCAATGATCTCCAATAATTTCCAAAGATCTCCAATAATCTCCTATGATCCCCAATAATCTCAAATGAGCCCAAATATTCCCAAATGGTTCCAAATAATCCCCAATGATCTCCGAAAATCTCTAATAATCCCCAATGGTCACAAATAATTCAGTGCAAATTGGATGTGGGTTTTATCCGCATACCATTCGTATGTCAGGAGATTGTGACTCCCTATGGAGCCGGTTCACACATCTCCGGAGCGGCTTCAGTGCGAATTGCACAGGGGTCCTGTGTGTTTTCTGTTCAGTTTCAGGTCTAAATTCAGCCAAAAATTCGGGCTGAAATTGGACCTGAAACGGTGAATGGAGACGCACCGTACCCCCTGCTGTGAGCCGCTCCGTTCCTCTGTGTGAACCCAACTTAGGAACAAAACCTTTCTTTTTTAGAGTAGGGAAGGGTTATAACCCCCATCAGGTTTTTTGGCCATCTATGTCCCATTAGGAAAATTTCCCTTCACTTCCAGTCCATATTCAAAACAGGAAGCAAGGGAATCCCCGGTTGTCACCAGAACTAGTGTCCCCTTTGGAAGATTTCAATGCACAAAAAATGCCCCTGCACTATTTTTGGCCACTGCAATGTACAGGAAAGTACAGAACAACCCCCGCTTCAGGAAATAAAAATAAAAAATAAATGTCCTAAGTAGTGCAAGGGAACCCTCAGGA
This sequence comes from Aquarana catesbeiana, assembly GCF_042186555.1. Taxonomy (NCBI): domain Eukaryota; kingdom Metazoa; phylum Chordata; class Amphibia; order Anura; family Ranidae; genus Aquarana; species Aquarana catesbeiana. The sequence goes on along the minus strand of NC_133335.1, from coordinate 234,978,503 downwards.
TATTTTTCAGTATGATTGGCATCATGTCTCAGGTGTCCTCCAAACTTCCCTCCATCCTAACATTCGACCTGCGTCACTATGGGATTTGTTTTCTATATGCTGCGAAAAACCTGGTTGATCCGGCTGTTCTCTATCTTTCTCTCCTCTCCATGTCCCCAATACTGTTGACTTTAGAGTCACAATTGTGGGCCTATACACAGTGGTTTAATGACAGCCCACTCCCTTCCTCCTCCATGCCCACTAACCAGCTAAACACAATTGGAGCTCCACCCCCTCCGTCCTACGCATTTCATCAGAGTTGACGTCTTCCAGGGCCAGACTTAAACTGAACCTGCAGCTATTTTTTCAGGTTTACACAATACAACACAAATGCTGTGTGTTGGATCTGCATGTAGCACCCTGCCTCTGTTAGGCAAAATGTAGTTTTTAGAATCACTGTAGTTAGTGGAGCAAGCATCAGTTTTTTTGGACTGGTCAGGCTGGGTGATTGATTACTCCTGCCTGTTTCTGGAAGAAGCTTCCAGAAGATAGAGCAGGAGGGTCAACCACTCTGTTATGAATATTTCTCATACCTTAGCCAATCCCTGCAGGGGGGGGATGTCCAGAAGGTGGCAGGGAAGGTTCCACTTCTCCTAGGGCTGCTGCCCCTTGATTGCTGTTTGGGCCTCAGCAGGTAATGGGCCGAGGGCCTGGAGAAGATTGGTAAAAGACTTTTCCTGGAGGGCATCGTTCTGGAGCTCTGGTCTGGAGAAGGATCTTTTATGTCTCTCACTGAAGAGTGTCACATGGAAGCTCGGTGGCAGACAGCTCCTGGGACATTGTGACTAAGACCTGGTTTTAGGACTCTCAAGTGTGCCTGCTGCTAGAGGAAAGCGAGTGCCACTAGTTACTGGATGGACTGGATCTGCTCGTATAGAGATCTAGAGTTTCTTTTATTATAAACGAGATAGATTCCTGACCAACAAGCATACAAAATATTACCACTCCTGGGGGGATTAATGATAACGGATCTCTCAGAGCCTGTCCAAGTGTCCCCTAGGTGTCCCTCTGTCAGGTCTTTTTTTGGAGCTCCTCGGTGCGGTGCTTTGTCGAACCCCAGTGAACAGAAAAAGTGAACCGTCACAAATCACAGCACAAAAAAAGGTGCACAGAGGGTACAATAGGAAGTACTTACACCATGGTCTAACTAGACCAAAGCAAGGTGGACCCTACTCCTTAGGGGTCAGCCAAAGGTGGTGCACCAAGTACTTGGTGAGAGGTTCTCCCGAAGAGAGGTCCCTCCGGTCTCCGGACCCCTCCGGATGGGGAGAAGAAAAAGACTTAAAGGCCACAGAACCTTCCCCCAACATCAGTGCATTCCTCCCAATGACCTGCACCCTCCATCTCTGTGCAAACACACAAAAAAAAAAAAACATACGTGCAGTGCTAGTGCTCGTAAATAAATAAGTGACAAACAACAAAAAATATGCCAAGGCATTGAGTGATGTGAGCTAGTGTCAAGGATGAAACACTATGGTGTGGTGCAACCCAAAGCGTCTCTTTTGGCACCCCTGGGATGTCAGCCCCCAAGGAGCACATCACCAGCAGCTCCTTGCACCTCCTACTCCCAGGCTAGACAAAGGCAGCCCCATTCAAGTCAGAAAGGCATTAGAACTTAAGGAGATCCCTGCCTTCAACCAATGTCAAGCTTGGTAAACCAGGCCAGATTCATCCCGGGAGGAAAAGGAACCCTCTACTTGTTCCCACCTAATTAATCAGGCGATTACTAACTGGAACTCCCTCCATTCTAAGACCCCATACGCGCTATTAGATTTTCTGCAGATTTTTGCCTTAAGAGTTTCAATTTGTATGCGGTGAGGCAGGCCCTTGCACTACAATGGTTTTGGTATATCTGAAGACAAAAATCTCCTTCCCGGAAACTGATGAGAACAAATACTACACTTAATCCTAGCCAAAAGGCTTCTTTGACAGGTCTTCCCCAGCCGGATTCACCCGCCCCATGACAACAAAGGGGTAATTGTAATTATAATAAACAACACTTGGCATTAGCATATTAATTAGGGTGCCAACAGGAAAGTCCGGTTCTCTTGAGGGACCAGTTCCACCATGGGTCATATACATAGTTCATGTTCATAGGCGTCTCTCAATCAATGCTCACATATCATTTTAAATATATATATTAATTGCATCTATTTCCTACAAATATATATGTTTCATTGATCAAGCTTATTTCTAACAGAAGAGGCTGAATATCTATTTTCAGGTGCAGGCAGGAGGTTATCTGAGAATCGGTTTGGATGTTTTTTGGTGTCTGGTATAAGACACTGCACCTGGGGCCCTCACCTCCAGCATTGTGTGCTCCTGGGGTCCTCACCTTCAGCACTGTGAGCTCCTGGGGGCCTCACCTCCATCACTGTGAACTGCAGGGGCCCTCACCTCCAGCACTGTGAGCTCATGGGGCCCTCACCCCCAGCACTGTGAGCTTCTGGGACCCTCATCTCCAGCACTGTGAGCCCCTGGGGCCCTCACCTCCAGTACTGTGAGCTCCTGATTCTCTCACCTCCAGCACTGTGAGCTCATGGGGCCCTCAACCCCAGCCAGCACTGTGAGCTTCTGGGGCCCTCATCTCCATCACTGTGAGCTCCTGATGCTCTCACCTCCAGCACTGTGAGCACTTAGGACCCTCACCTCTAGCACTGCGAGCTCTTGGCGTCCTCATCTCTAACACTGTAAGCTCTTTGGGCCCGCACCTTCAGCACTGCGAGCTCCTGGTGCTTTCACCTCCTAGACTGTGAGCACTTGGGGCCCCCACCTCCTGCACTGTGAACTGCAGGGGCCCTCACCTCCTGCATTGTGAGCTCCTGGGGCCCTGACCTCCTGCACTCTGATCTCTTGGGGCCCTCACCTCCTGCATTGTGAGCTCCTGGGGCACTCACCTCCTGCATTGTGAGCTCCTGGGGCCCTGACCTCCTGCACTCTGATCTCTTGGGGCCCTCACTTCCTGCATTGTGAGCTCCTGGGGCCCTGACCTCCTGCACTCTGATCTCTTGGGGCCCTCACCTCCTGCATTGTGAGCTCCTGGGGCCCTCACCTCCTGCACTCTGAGACCTCGGAGCCCTTACCTTCAGCACTGTGAACCCCTGAGGCCCTTGCCTCCTGTACTGTGAACTCCAGGGGCCCCAGGTTCCACCGAAACATCCAGGAATTGACCATAGATTAGGTCATGATCCTGTGTGTAAGAAATGTGTATTCATCCTTAGAACAATACGGGAAATGCTGTTGTCTGGCTGTGTCTTGCTTCTGTATTTCTGGGTCACTGAGCTGGAAAAAGTATACAGCATGTGAAAGTCTGAAAAAGTTAGAATTCTTATACCTGTGTGCTTGTTCCGGCTCAGTGACTCGAAGTATTGACACCACCCAGACCCCCTCCACCGGAGGTCATAGAGGTCAGCGACCGCTAGGGTTGCCACTTTTTCTTCAAGCCAAACCCGAAACACTTTAGCGGCGCACAGCAAAAAAAAATTTTTATTTTAATATACACTATAGGATTGTAACAGACCTGGGACACCTTTGGGCGCTCCAAAGAGAATAGTCATGTGGCATGCATAGTGCCCTCTCACCCTCTCAGGCCCTGTCCTGAGCCACATTCCTGTCTGAAGATTGTGTCCGGGTTTTCAGACAGACTGAAACCCGGACACATGATTCAAAACCAGAACTGTCCGGGTAACAGGTGGCAACCCTAGTGACCGCAGACTTGATATTCCTTCTGTACGGTGTACCGCTATAAGAAAAGGTGCCCGAACGAGGACCGTCATGGCAGGGTCCCCCGGGATTGATTATGATAAAAGTTGCAGATTTAACAATTGAGCGCTCCATGAACACGTTTTATACGGGATTGTAGTGATCAGGATCGCATATCACTGACATGTTAACTGTTGAAGGCCGCACGTTTGATAGGGATCTTTAAACCTTTGGACCCACGCCCCACCGTATCTTACTCCACATCCTCCGGCCAGGCTCACTTTTTTTGCAGAAGTGACATTTCAGGTGGAGCGCTGGCCATTGCTGCAATCTATCAATGCACAAATATTCGCCCTGAGAGGTTCCCACGATGAGCGATGTGAGGAAGTTCATTGCGTCAGCAGAAGGTTATGTGCAATCCGTTATCTGGTACTGCTGGTGACACGTGGTGCAGGTCAATGTCAGGTGCACAGCTACACAGGCTCACAGCGCCCCCTATCTCATCATTTCAGCCATTACCTTCATAATAATTCAATTATTACTCCCTTAGGAGTTTGACATACTGTATCGCTGTGTATATATTAGAAGGAGAACCCTGTAATAATATTAAATGTTAGCTACTACAGGTCTCCATAGTTTCTTAAAGTGAAACTCTGGGCATTTACATTCACCGACCACTTTATTAGGAACACCTGTTTAATTGCTTGGTAACACAAAATGCTAAACAGCCAATCACATGGCAGCACCTCAATGCATTTAGGCATCTAGACGTGGTGAAGACGACTTGCTGAAGTTCAAACCGAGCATCAGAATGGGGAAGAAAAGGGGATTTAAGTGACTTTGAACGTGGCGTGGTTGCTGGTGCCGGATGGGCTGGTCTGAGTATTTCAAAAACTGCTGATCTAGTGGGATTTTTCAGACACAACCATCTCTCCGGTGTACAGAGAATTGTCAGAAAAAGAGGAAATATCCAGTGAGCGGCAGTTGTGTGGAGGAAAATGCCTTGTTGATGTCAGAGGGCGCGGAATGGGTTCCAGATGATAGAAAGGCAACAGTAACTCGAATAACCACCCGTCACACCCAAGGTATGCAGAATACCATCTCTGAACGCACAACACATCCGACCTTGAAGCAGATGGGCTACAGCAGCAGAAGACCACACTGGGTGCCACTCCTGTCAGCTAAGAACAGGAAACTGAGGCTACAATTCGCACGGGCTCATCAAAATTGGACAATAGAAGATTGGAAAAACGTTGCCTGGTCTGATGAGTCTCTATTTCAACTGCGACATTCAGATGGTGGGGTCAGAATTTGGCGTAAACAACATGAAAGCATGGATCCATCCTGCCTTGTATCCACGGTTCAAGCTGGTGTAGGGAGACCATGTGTCCCGGATTGCCCGGGACAGTCCCGCATTTTGCAGGTCTGTGCTGGGTCCTGGGCACCTTCATTCCGGGATAATACAGTGTCCCGGGGACAGCCCAGCAAGATGGACGCTTGACCTGAAGCTCCTCACAATCTCTAAGACAGGGGTCTTGAAACGACGGCCCTGCAGGTGTTCAGGAACTACAATTCCCATCATGCCTAGTCATGTCTGTGAATGTCAGAGTTTTACAATGCCTCATGGGACGTGTAGTTCTGCAACAGCTGGAGGGCCGTAGTTTGAGGATCCCTGCTCTAAGAGTTCCATCACCTACAGCGCTGCTGGACTGCGACAGACACCACCCACAGTACTCAGCCGAGCATGCCCAGATGAAAGAGGGAAGCGCCGCAACCCCGTAAGCTCTCAGGGTGACATTTCTTAAATAGATAAGGGGCCCATGGTCACCCTAGGCTGCTGGTGGTGGGGATGTAATGGTGGGGGGGGGGGGGGTATTTTCTTGGCACACTTTGGGCCCCTTAGTACCAATTGAGCATGGTTTAATCACCACGTCCTACCTGAGTATTGTTGCTGACCATGTCCATCCCTTTATGACTACAGTGTCCCCATCTTCTGATGGCTCCTTCCAGCAGGATAATGCACCATGTCACAAAGCTCCAATCATCTCACCACTGGACAATGAGGTCCCTGTACTCCAATGGCCTCCACACTCACCACATCTCATCCAATAGAGGGCCTTTGGGATGTGGTTGAACGGGAGATTGGCATCATGGATGTGCACAAATCTGCAGCAACTACGTGATGTTATCATGTCACTATGGGGCAAAATCTCTGAGGAACGTTCCCAACACCTTGTTGTATCTATGCCACCAAGAATGAAGGCCAAAGGGGGTCCAACCAACTACTAGCAAGGGGGGCCTAATAAAGTGTCCGGTGAGTGTATAAAAGGCAAAGGAATTCAGCTCTGTAATCATAAATACATCATTCATTTTTTTTTTAATTTTAATTCCAAGCTGTAAGTACCTGAATTTGATTTGGTTTCAGCCACTGGCAGCCCCTGTAAGGAGAGAGAAGAACCACAATCAGATATGCTGCAGTGCAAGGAGAATGCTGATAGGAGGAGAGAGACGGGCTGAATGCCCGTATTGGTCAGAAATGGCCATTGTAGTGATTAAACGGCTCTTCCCGGCCGCCTCCAGGTACAACAATGTGTGTTGAGGACCCCTTAGCCAGGGTGTGACCCCCTGCAGTTGTGTCAGTGGAATGTAGTAACTAACACAAGACTGAGCCAAGTTTCCTTCAGCTGATTCAATCTCTGAAACTTGTAGAATGCTGTGGGGCGATTGCTTATTTCCTATGTTTGGAAATCAGATCTTTCAAAACTCATTGGGTCTCCTTCGTGCGCACTTCTGCAGGGTATGGCGCAAACCCAAAATCCACCAGGAGAATCAGGAAGTTCTGAGCCAATAGTGACACGTGCAAATGAGCACTCAATATTGTTTGACCGGCAAGAAGAAGGAAGTAGTATCTGATTGACGGTTTCAGTTCTAAAAATATTTCTAAAAACAGTTGGAGTAATAGTGATATCTGGAGTTTTTGATTGCTAGTACTGCCTGCCAAGCTTCTGATTTTTTGCAAGCACTGCCTTCCAGTCTTCCGCTCACTTGCAAGTGCTGCCTGCTATTCTTTTGCTTGCTAGCACTGCCTAACATACTTCTAATTGCTAGAGTTACCTGCCAGTCTTTTGCTTGCTTGCTAGCACTGTCTGTCAGTCTTTTGCCTGCTAGCACTGCCTGTCTATCTTTTGCTTGTTAGCGCTGCCTGTCGATCTTTTCCTTGCCAGCGCTGCCTGCCAGCCCTTTTGCTTGCTTGCACTGCCTGCCTGTCTATCTTTTTCTTTCCAGTGCTGCCTGTCTATTTTTTGCTTGCTAGCACTGCCTGACAATTTGTTGCTTGCGCTGACTGCCAGTTTTTATTTATTTATTTTATTTATTTCAGGTATTTATATAGCGCCGTCAATTTATGCAGCGCTTTTCATATACATTGTACATTCACATCAGTCCCTACCCTCAAGGAGCTTACACTCTAAGGTCCCTTACTCACATTCATGCATACACATACTAGGGCCAATTTAGACAGGATCCAGTTAACATACCAGCATTTTTTTTTTGGACAGTCCTTTGCTTGGTAGCACTGCCTGTCTATCTTTTGCTTGCTAGCGCTGCCTGTCTATAACTTGCTAACGCTGCCTTTCAGTCTTTTTCTTGCCAGCACTGCCTATCTATTGCTTACTAGCGCTGCCTGTCTTTTTATTGCTTGCTATGCTTGCTACCGCTGCCGCCTGTCTATCACTTGCTAACGCTGCCTTTCAGTCTTTTGCTTGCCAGCAATGCCTGTCTATGTATTGATTAGTAGCGCTGCCTATCTATTTTTTGCTTGCTAGCACTGCCTGTCTATCTATTGCTTGCTAGCGCTGCATGTCTATCTATTGCTTGCTTGCGCTGCCTGTCTATATTTTTCTTCTTAGCGTTGCCTGTCTATCTTTTCCTTGCTAGCGCTGCCTGTCTATCTATTGCTTGCTAGCACTGCCTGTCTATTTTTTGCTTGCTAGCGCTCCCTGTCTATATTTTTCTTCTTAGCGTTGCCTGTCTATCTTTTCCTTGCTAGCACTGCCCGTTTATCTATTGCTTGCTAGCACTGCCTGTCTATTGCTTGCTAACGCTGCCTGTCAGTCTTTTGCTTGCTGGCTGTCTATCTTTTGCTTGCCAGTACTTCTTGCCAGTCTTCTGCTTGCTAGCACTGCCTGTCTATCTTTTGCTTGCTAGCGCTGCCTGTCTATAACTTGCTAACGCTGCCTTTCAGTCTTTTGCTTGCCAGCACTGCCTGTCTATGTATTGCTTAGTAGCGCTGCCTATCTATTTATTGCTTGCTACCACTGCCTGTCTATCTATTGCTTGCTAGCGCTGCCCGGATCCAGTTAACCTACCAGCATTTTTTTTTGGACAGTCCTTTGCTTGGTAGCACTGCCTGTCTATCTTTTGCTTGCTAGCGCTGCCTGTCTATAACTTGCTAATGCTGCCTTTCAGTCTTTTTCTTGCCAGCATTGCCTATCTATTGCTTACTAGCGCTTCCTGTCTTTTTATTGCTTGCTACCGCTGCCTGTCTATCACTTGCTAACGCTGCCTTTCAGTCTTTTGCTTGCCAGCACTGCCTGTCTACGTATTGCTTAGTAGCGCAGCCTGTCTATCTTTTGCTTACTTGCGCTGCCTGTCTGTCTATCTATTGATTGCTAGCGCTCCCTGTCTACCTATTGCTTGCTAGCGCTGCCTGTCTATCTATTGCTTGCTAGCGCTGCCTGTCTATCTATTGCTTGCTAGCGCTGCCTGTCTATCTTTTGCTTGCTAGCGCTGCCTATCTATTGCTTGCGCTGCCTGTCTATCTATTGCTTGCTAGCGCTGCCTGTCTATCTATTGCTTGCTAGCGCTGCCTGTCTATCTTTTGCTTGCTAGCGCTGCCTATCTATTGCTTGCGCTGCCTGTCTATCTATTGCTTGCTAGCACTGCATGTCTATCTTTTGCTTGCTAACACTTCCTGTCTTTTTATTGCTTGCTACCGCTGCCTGTCTATCACTTGCTAACGCTGCCTTTCAGTCTTTTGCTTGCCAGCACTGCCGTTCTATGTATTGCTTAGTAGCACAGCCTGTCTATCTTTTGCTTGCTAGCGCTGCCTGTCTATCTGTTGCTTGCTAGCACTGCCTGTCTATGTATTGCTTGCTAGAGCTGCCTGTCTATTTTTGCTTGCTAGCACTGCCTGTCTATTGCTTGCTAGTGCTGCCTGTCTATTTTTGCTTGCTAGCACTGCCTATATATCTTTTGCTTGCTAGCGCTGCCTGTCTATTTTTTGCTTGTTAGCGCTGCCTATCTATTGCTTGCTTGTGCTGCCTGTCTATCTATTGCTTACTAGCGCTGCCTGTCTATCTATTGCTTGCTAGCGCTGCCTGTCTATCTATTGCTTGCTAGCACTGCCTGTCTATTTTTTGCTTGCTAGCACTGCCTGTCTATCTATTGCTTGCTAGCGCTGCCTGTCTATCTATTGCTTGCTAGCACTGCCTGTCTATCTATTGCTTGCTAGCACTGCCTGTCTATCTATTGCTTGCCAGCACTGCCTGTCTATCTATTGCTTACTAGCACTGCCTATCTTTTGCTTGCTAGCACTGCCTGTCTTTCTATTGCTTGCTAGCACTATCTGTCTATCTTTTTCTTGCTATCACTACCTGTCTTTCTATTGCTTGCTAGCGCTGCCTGTCTTTTTATTGCTTGCTAGCGCTGCCTGTCTATCACTTGCTAACGCTGCCTTTCAGTGTTTTGCTTGCCAGCACTGCCTGTCTATCTATTGCTTACTAGCGCTACCTATCTTTTGCTTGCTAGCACTGCCTGTCTTTCTATTGCTTGCTAGTGCTGCCTGTCTATCTGTTGCTTGCTAGCACTGCCTGTATATCTTTTGCTTGCTAGCGCTGCCTGTCTATTTTTTGCTTGTTAGCGCTGCCTATCTATTGCTTGCTTGTGCTGCCTGTCTATCTATTGCTTACTAGCGCTGCCTGTCTATCTATTGCTTGTTAGCACTGCCTATCTGTTGCTTGCTAGCGCTGCCTGTCTATCTTTTGATTGCTAGCACTGCCTGCCTATCTATTGCTTGCTAGCACTGCCTGCCTATCTATTGCTTGCTAGCACTGCCTGCCTATCTATTGCTTGCTAGCGCTGCCTGTCTATCTTTTGATTGCTAGCACTGCCTGCCTATCTATTGCTTGCTAGCACTGCCTGCCTATCTATTGCTTGCTAGCGTTGCCTGTCTATCTTTTGCTTGCTAGCATTGCCCGTTTATCCATTGCTTGCTAGCGCTGCCTGTCTATTGCTTGCTAGTGCTGCCTGTCTATCTTTTGCTTGCCAGTGCTTCCTGCCAGTCTTTTGCTTGCTAGCACTGCCTGTCTATTTTTGCTTACTAGCACTGCCTGTCTATCTATTGCTTGCTTGCGCTGCCTGTCTTTCTATTGCTTGCACGCGCTGCCTGTCTGTCGCTTGCTAGCGCTGCCTGTCTATCTTTTGCTTGCCAGTGCTTCCTGCCAGTCTTTTGCTTGCTATCCACGCCTGCCAGTCTTATGATTGCTAGCACTGACTGTCTATCTATTGCTTGCTAGTGCTGCCTGTCTATTACTTGCTAGAGCTGCCTGTTTGCCTATTGCTTTCTAACGCTGCCTGTCAGTCTTTTGCTTGCCGGTGCTTCCTTCCAGTCTTTTGCTTGCTAGCACTGCCTGCCAGTCTTATGATTGCTAGCACTGCCTATCTATCTTTTGCTTGCTAGTGCTGCCTGCCAGTCTTTTTCTCAATTGCTTGTGCTGCCTGCCTGCCTTTTGCTTGCTTGTCTTTCCTATCTGTTGCCCCCTTGTGCTGCCCGACACTCCCTGTATCCTAATAACAAAGTGGTCATGGGCTCTTTTGTGCAGAACAAGAGATTAGGAACAAAATGCTCATTGAACACAGATCTGCTCTTCTGTGGACAGGTCAATGTGCAGAGCTGGTGAGCGGAAAGAGAAGTCTAATAACGATCAGTCCTTGTTACCCCCCCCCCCCCCCCCCCCGTGTATATACTGTAATTACTATCTATACATAGAAACCTCAACATCGATTGATGAGATTTACACTGAGCTGGTCACATCTGTATAGAGCATGAGCCCCCAGTAATTGTTCTTGGACAACACTCGTAGCGAGGAGCGCGGTGATCTTTGCCACCATCTATCTGATCTGCAGCTGCTCTCCTCCCCACCTCTGTTTACTGTTCTCCAGAAAGCGAATTCCTTCGAATGTCATTTCTCTGAAAACAAAAGAGAAATCTGCAGTGAAAACGTTTATACAATTCTATTTCTGGAAATGCTTTTATAGTATCGTTCCTGGAACTGGCCGCTCTGATTGCTCATGACTTTAAAATGGTTTGTAGAGGACGCCGCGGCCTTCGCTAAAAAATAAACCACGAGAGTGCCGCCATTTCTCCAGCCAACCATTACTCATCCTTCCAAGAGAACTCCCAGGAATAAGAAACCACAAAGTTCACTGAAAATCACTCTTTTTTTTTTTTTTTTTCGATTTCTGACAATGTTTGAAGAGTATAATATTCCCACATCAAGCCGGCCACATATGCTGAGATCAGATTGTACAGATTTTATTCCAAGCCTGCCAAACCAAAACCGTGGGAGGAATATAGAGTACAAAGGGAGCCACGTCTTCCTCTGAAGAGGAAGGGCCTTAATCCCTGGACCCCCCAGGGAGGCAAAGAACCTAACAGGGGCATAGTACTCTGATCCACCTGACCAGGCAGATTCAGATACTTAGGGTAGGTCAACCAAATACTAGGAGAAGGCTTCCATGTACAGAGACCTCTGACGTGGGAAGCTTGGGGAGGAGGTTTCAGAAAACTGAAGACTGCAGCCCCCAATTCCCCCTAGACTTTAAAATGGGCCCAAAGAACCTGCATCTTATCTCCGATGTACCCCCCAAGGGTGGCAGGGGCTCCTGACAGGGGGAAGGTACTGTGGACCTACCTGGTTAAGCAGATCTGGATCCTTAGGGAAGGTTCATCAAGTACTAGATGAGTGCTCCCACTTAGACCCATGAGGTGGGGTAAAGGGGAGAGGAAACCTTAAAGACCACAGACCCCCTCAGACTTCAGGATAGGCCTGAAGAACCTGCACCCTGTCTCCCATTATACGCCCAAGGTTGGAAGGGGCTCCTGACAGGGGCAAGGTACTCTAGACCTACCTGGTTCAGCAAATCTGGATCCTTAGTGAAGGTTCAACAAGTATTAGATGAGTGCTCCCACTTAGACCCATGAGGTGGGGTAAAGGGGAGAGGAAACCTTGAAAACCACAGACTCCCCTAAACTTCAGGATAGGCCTGTAGAACCTGCACCCTGTCTCACATTAAACCCCCAAGGGTGGAAAGGGCTCCCGACAGGGACAAAGTACTCTGGACATACCTGGTCAAGCAGATCTGAATCCTTAGAGAAACTTCACCCAATACTAGATGAGTGCTCCCACTTAGACCCATGAGGTGGATGAGGGGGGAGGAAACATTGAAGACCACAAACTCCCCCAGACTTCAAGATAGGCCCGAAGAACCTTCATCATGTCTCACATTAAACCCCCAAGGGTGAAAGGGGCTCCTGACAGGGGAAAGGTAATCTGGACTCACCTGGTCTAGCAGATCTGGATCCTTGGGAAAGGTACACCAAGTACTAGCTGAGTGTTCCCACCTAGACCCATGAGGTGGGGTAAAGGTGAAAGGAAACCTTGAAGACCACAAACTCTCCCAGACTTCAGGATAGGCCCGAAGAACCTTCATCATGTCTCACATTAAACCCCCAAGGGTGAAAGGGGCTCCTGACAGGGGAAAGGTAATCTGGACCTACCTGGTCTAGCAGATATGGATCCTTGGGAAAGGTACACCAAGTACTGGCTGAGTGCTCCCACCTAGACCCATAAGGTGGGGTAAAGGGGAGAGGAAACATTGAAGACCACAAACTCTCCCAGACTTCAGGATAGGCCTGCAGAACCTGCACCCTGTCTCCCATTAAACCCCCAAGGGTGGAAGGGGCAAGGTACTGTGGAGCTACCTGATTAAGCAGATATGGATCCTTAGGGAAGGTCCACCAAGTATGAGTGCTCTCACTTAGACCCATGAGGTGGGGGAAAGGGGAGAGGAAACCTCAAAGACCACAGACTCCCCCAGACTTCAGGATAATTTTGCCATAGCTGTAAAGGATAGCATTGCGGCTGTGGCATGTGTGTACACCCTTATCCACTGCTTCTGTTACTAAATAGCGTAGCACAGGGTTTTACTGCCCCCCAACCTCATGTGTGAATTAGCCACACTGATTCACACTGTACAGGCCACAGCAGTCATGTCAATGAGCCCCAATACCTCATTCACACACAGAGCTTTAGCAGGAATTTTGTTGTGTTTGTCTCCACTAATAACGATTTTAGCGTATTTTTAGCTAAAATATCATTTGATATTTTGTTGTTTTTGGGGCAAGAAGGGGTGGGGGCCCTGTCAGGTAGGCTCTACGGGGGCCCCCATGATTTCTAACAGCAGCCTTGGTGATGAATAGCGTATGTATAATTATATGTAGAACGCCTCTAGCCGTCCATCTCTCCACCTTTAACTGATGAAGCCGTGACTCCAGACTGCGAACACAACCCGTCTGAGCTCTCGTGTCACCTGTTCAGAGTTCAGAGAAAGATGAGAAACCCCAACAAGGTGCGGCCACCTTCCTGTACCAACCACTTCCTGCAGAGAGCCGCCCAAGGTTTAATGATTGCTGACTTTCACCTGTGAGCGACCCAAGGAGACGGGCAAAAACGTGACGAGAAAAAAAACTACTTAGGTGAACGCAACATTGAACATTTACAAATGCAGCACAGAACAAACAACTACATAGATGAGTGCAGTGAAGAACATTGACGAACAGAGCTAAAGAGGAAAGATGACACGGACAAATAGGGCAAAGAACATAGATGAGCGCAGCTAAAGAAAACCGACATCGATGAGTGCGGCGTGGAACATACGCCCACTGCCTACTTTATTACTAGGTACACCTGTTCAATTGCTTGGTAACACAAATTGCTAATCAGCCAATCACATGGCAGCAACTCAACACATTTAGGCAATTAGACATCTAGACGTGGTGAAGACGACTTGCTGCGAGCATCAGAATGGGGAAGAAATGGGATTTAGGTGACTTTGGACGTGGCATGGTTGTTGGTGGCAGACGGGCCGGTCTGAGTATTTCTGGGATTTTCACACACAACCATCTCTCGGGTTTACAGAGAATGATGGGAAAAAGAGAAAATATCCAGTGAGCGGCAGTTGTGTGGAGGAAAATGCCTTGTTGAGGTCAGAGGAGAATGGGCAGACTGGTTCCAGATGATAGAAAGGCAACAGTAACTCAAATAACCACTCATTACATCCAAGGTATGCAGAATACCATCTCTGAACGCACGACACATCCAATCTGGAAGCAGATGAGCTACAGCAGCAGAAGACCACACTGGGTGCCACTCCTGTCAGCTAAGAACAGCAAAACTGAGGCTACAATTGGCACAGGATCACCACAAATTGGACGATAGAAGATTGGAAAAACGTTGTCTGGTCTGATGAGTCTGGATTTCAGCTCCGACATATAGATGGTGGGGTCAGAATTTGGCGCATGGATCCATCCTGCCTTGTATCACCGGTTCAGGCTGGTGGTGGGGGTGTAATGGTGTGGGGGATGGGGTTTATACACCACGGCCTACCTGAGTATTGTTGCTGACCATGTCCGTCCCTTTATGACTACAGTGTCCCCATCTTCTGATGGCTCCTTCCAGCAGGATAATGCACCATGTCACAAAGCTCCAATCATCTCACCACTGGACAATGAGGTCCCTGTACTCCAATGGCCTCCACACTCACCACATCTCATCCAATAGAGCACCTTTGGCACACCTCCCAACTTTCTGAGATGGGAATGAGGGACACCTCTCAGCAAAAGTATGCAGGCGTAGGACACACCCCTTGCCACGCCCCCTTAAAAGAGAATTGTACAAAAAAAAAACAAGATTGGTTAAGTGCTTTTTTACCACTACTATTACTTTATATTGGCTTTTGGAATTTACAAATGCAGCAATTTAGAAATTGGTTGAAAGGTTTAGCGCTGGAAAACACTTTTTCATAGCTAAAAAGTGCATTTTATATACATCTATATAGATCAGACCAAAATGAGGGACAAATGAGGAGGAATGAGAGACAGAGGGACATTGCTCCAAATCAGGGACAGTCCCTCGAAATCTGGGGACAGTTGGGAGCTATGCCTTATGTGGTGGAAGAGGAGATTGGCATCATGGATGTACAGCCAACAAACCTGCAGCAACTGCGTGATGCTATCATGTCACTATGGACCATGTTGTAGGGGGTGTGTGGGGGGGGGGGGGACATACGTTACCTGTATGGGACGCCTGCCTTTACACGCACATGAACTTTAATGGCATCCCAGTCTTAGTCCGTAGGGTTCAATATTGAGTTGGCAATTTTTTATTTTGAGAATCTTGCAAACAAGAAACACTTTTTTTTTTTCCCTTTACAAAAATACAAAAAATAAATATTTAAAAATTATTTATTTTTAATGTATGCATAACATATTGTATACACGACTAAACATAATAATAAAGGCTTACTGCAACCTATAATATATGAACAAAAGGTTTTTTTTTCCCAACCAAAAGAAATATAACTGTATTATATTATAATATATATATATATATATATATATATATATATATATATATATATATATATATATATATATATATACATACATATACACACACACACACACACACATTATATATATATATATATATATATATATATACACATATATATCACTAATTAGCACGGACATCTTCAAAAATTCTTCATATTATTATATGTTTGATTAACATTCAGACCAAGAAACATAGATTATCATGTGTATGTAGCCTTTCTTCAAAATTATGTTTATCTTTCAAAACCTAAGGGAGTGTCCAGAGAGAAAACAGGGAAAGAACCCAACACCCGGAGATCAACAAACAGCAGCTGCAGGCTTGATATTCCTCCACGCCTTTATCCAGACCCTTTGCCGCCATCTGTCTTTCTCGAGACCCCAAACTTTCCCTACCTCACCAAGAATCTCACACACCACCACCAGGAAGGACTTTCTGCCGAAGGGATACCTGACACTCATTCCAGGTGTAATATCGGACTACTAAGCTGACTAGAGAGTGCCCAAATCAAATCCCTTGCGATTCTGCAATGCTCCATACACCACCTCAGCATAAGACATGCTAGGCAAGAAAGGAATATTCAGAGCCCTCCCCACCTTTTTATAGACTTCTACATTGAAAGGGCACTGAAGCAGGAAGTGGTTCATGGTTTCCACTTCACCGTGACACTCCGCTTATGGACAACCATGAATGTTACAAAGTTACATAGTAGGTGAGGTTGAAAAAAGACACAAGTCCAACCTATGTGTGTGATTATGTGTCAGTATTACATTGTATATCCCTGTATGTTGCGGTCATTCAGGTGCTTATCTAATAGTTTCTTGAAGCTATCGATGCTCCCCGCTGAGACCACCGCCTGTGGAAGGGAATTCCACATCCTTGCCGCTCTTACTGTAAAGAACCCTCTATGTAGTTTAAGGTTAAGCCTCTTTTCTTCTAATTTTAATGAGTGGCCACGAGTCTTGTTAAACTCTCTTCTTGCGAAAAAGTTTTCTCCCTATTGTGGGGTCACCAGTACGGTATTTGTAAATTGAAATCATATCCCCTCTCAAGCGTCTCTTCTCCAGAGAGAATAAGTTCAGTGCTCCCAACCTTTCCCCATAACTAAGATCCTCCAGACCCTTTATTAGCTTTATGTCCAAAGAGCGGCATTTCACGTTCCCCCTCACATAGATCCTACCGTGGAAAGCGAGCCAGGCCTGGTCCCTAAATTTCAAGGGAATCCGCTCAGAATTTATTAAAAAATGTAAACCCTCCCTCATAATATGACCTGGGCAATCCCTTTAGGCCAGTGGCACATGAAAGACAGTACCCATGATCTTCTCACCCAGGAGTCTCCTAGTCTCCTAGGGAGGGACCTGATATCCTTCACTGTCACATGCCACCGTTTATGAATTTTCAGGCACGGGGCAACATAAGTCGGGAGCTTACCATGCTTGATCCTTAGGCTTTTCACTGGCCCGCCATTCTCCCAAGAAAAGGTCTAAGCCAGATCTGGAAAAAACCTACCCATCTAGGCGGTCTCTCTGCTAGCATGTTACCAAAATTATGTTTCAAAAACACCAGAGAGAAGAACACAACAGGGTTGGCCATCCCTAGGCTACCCCTCCGCCTAGATAGGCAAGTCACATTCCGCTTCACAAGATTCAGCCTGTTCCCCCATAATAATTGGAAGAAACCACTATAAATCCTGGTATAGCAGGACTCTGGCAAGATGCAAACAAAGCTGACAAACAGAAAGGTAGGAATCAGGTAGGTCTTAATCAAGTCCACCCTTTCCCTCAAGGAGAGCCGCCAAACTTTCCAGCATTTCACCTTGACATCAGCATCATTCAGCCTGGCTTCCCAATTTGACTTACTGTACTCATCAGGGCCAAACTCGATGCCTAAAACTTTGACTTTCTGCTGAGGCCTCAGGAAGGTTTCCGGAGGTGCAAAGCTCTCGCCTCCCTCGCTCATCCAAAAAAACGCCACTTTTATCACGGTTGACCTTGGAGCCTGATGCCTCGGAATACTGCTCTATAACTGAGACCACCTCCTGCACCTCCTCTGTCCCAGAGATAAAGACAGAAACGTCATCAGCATAGGCTACAAGCCTCAAGGGCGGCTCAGCAGTAATGCCCACCGGCACCCCGCACAACGGTCCGCTCTCTAGCCTTCTGATGAAGGAGTCATTTGTGAAGACATATAGCAAAAGGCTCAGCAGACACCCCTGGCTTACCCCCGATCCAACCCTGAAGGGCCGTCCAACCCAACCGTTAACAAGCATGAAGCTCTCTGCCTCTCTGTATAAAGTCTTAAGCCATCCAATAAACCCACCCTCCAGGCCATACTTGACAAGGAGTAGCCAGAGGTACTCATGACTGACACGATCAAAAGCCTTCGCCTGATCCAATGCCAGCAAATACTTTCCCCAACCTTCAGCCCTGCAACGTTCCAGAGCCTCCCGGATAGCTAACACCGCTGATAAAGTGCTCCTGCCCTGGACCGAACAGTGCTGCTGACGAGAAAGCAATCTGTCTGCTACTGACGACAAGCGCCAGAAAATTATCTTCGCCAGAATCTTTCTATCGACATTAAGATGGCTAATGGGGCGCCAATTCTCAATCATCGAGGGATCCTTGCCTTTTGACAACAGAATCACAGCAGATTGTCTCATGGAGGGAGGGAGCGAACCCTCCTGCAGACAGCCGTTAAATACCTACACAAGATAAAAGGTACCAAGCTGACTTTGAAAGTCTTATAAAATTCAGCCGTCAATCTGTCTGGCCCAGGTGTTTTCTTAATTGTCTAAAGCTTTGACTACCTCTTCTGCCGTGATTTCCCCCGTCAAACTTGCCAGGGGAATGTTATTTCCCAGACCTGGTGTAGAATCCAGAAAACTCGACATCTTTGCCCGATCGAGGTACTTCTCCCCCAGAAGATCAACATAAAAAGACCTTGAGACCTCCATGATCCCTGACCTGGATTTTGTCAAAGAGCCCGTACTAGCCCAACAACCGTCTTATCAGAACTGCAAACAAAGCGCAGCAGTTAAGGCTCGGGCGATTGATATTTACCGTAGTACCTTTCCAGAACCAAAGAAGCGTGCCTGTCATACTGATACTTCCTAAGGAGAAGTTTCACCTCCAGAGATTGCCCCTGAATCTCCACCACTCGAGACAAGGTGATCAAGTTTTCTTCGCAGCTGCTGGTAGGCAATGTACTTACCAAGCTGTTTCCTTTTTCCTATGGCCTTAAAAAACCCACTAATCCGGCTTTGGGCAAGCTCCCACCACTCCGACTTACTGCTGCAGAAATCCAGGATGGTCACCTGAGCCTGAAAAAAAATCCTCAAAAGATTGTCTTACCTCCTCGTCATCCAGCAGAGCTGAATTTATCCTCCAAATACCCTTTCCTTTAGGTGGCATATCTGAAGTATTGAGAATAACAGACAGCATAAGGTGATCAGAGAACTCCACCATGCGACACTCAAGACCCGAAAAGGCAGAGTCCCCCTTAAAAAAAAACAAAAAAACCTATCTATCCTGCTCTCACAACTGCCTCACCTAAATGTGTACCCCGTGCTGCCTGGGCAATGCTTAATATGCGCATCTTCCAGACCTGCTTCCCTGGCTATCGTATTAAGAAAGACACTATCATATCTCAGGCTGTCAGTGGAGCCTTTCCTGTCTTTGGGCCTGGTGACGGTGTCAAAATCACCTCCAAAGACAACTTGCCGAGATGTAAAAAGGAAAGGCTTAATCTTTGTAAAGAGGCATTTCCTCTCCCATCTACTATTAAACGTAAATCATGCCCCTTCACAGAGACGTCCAGGACCATACATCTTCCAATCTCTACCTCGATGACCCGCCGACACGTTACCATGCCAGTAAAAAAGTACTGCAACTCCGCTGTAAGGCTCAGCCGCAAGAGACCAGGAGGAGGGCCCACGACTCCACTCCCTCTTTGCCAGGGGGACATCGGGTCTCTTGCAAAAATAGAATAAAATAACAGCATCCATCTTGCTGAGCAAAAATAAGGCCATATTAAGGAGCCCTTACAGATTTTATGCTGGCAACATTAATCGTTGCCACCTTTATGGGAGTGGGAACTGCCATCAGGATGATTGAGGTAGGCGTTCCTTAGCCTGAGCCCCCCCCCCTTACTGGAAACCTTGACCTCTTTAGGGAACACTCTACCTCACCCTCCTCCATCTGAGACAGGGATTTAGAAGACTCCTCCTCCCCCTCAGAAAAGGACCCAAACTTGTTTCCCAGCGGTAGATCATCTACCTCTAAAGATGAAACCGAAGAGGCAGAGGTCAGGACTACCCTATTCCTCTTTCTCCCCACCTTGGTCCACTCTCCCTCCTCCCCTGAAACAATACCCTGAAAGACCTCATCTACATCATTTCCAGTGGCAACTTCCCCCTTCTTCACCTTAGAACCTCCACTAGAGGTCTTACGTTGCCTCAGGGAAGGCCCAGATGAAGCTGCCACCTCAGCTCTGCACGAATCTTTGGCAGCCTCAGCCAATCTGGATGACTTAGTTACATTTGGAACACTTGGCACCTGAAACACTGTGGAAGAACACACAACAGAAGTAGACACCGACACAGTAGGGAGCACAGACTGGGGAGCAGACACAAGAGGGGTCACACCTTCAGATTGGGAAACTGACACCTGGGGGAGGCCCTCAGGACTAGCTAAAACAGCTCCACCAACCCTTTGCTGCCCCCCACGTTCCTCCTCCTCCATCCTTAGCAGTTCTTCCACCACCTCCGGCTGATTATGGAGGACTTCAGGGCAAAGGTTGTAGGGGTGACCTAACTTGTTACAGAGATTACAACGAATACTATTGCAGTCCTTTGCAATATGCCCTGAGCCCTGACAAAGGAACATTTCTGCAAATAACATGAGCTTGAAAAATGCCCCTTTTAACCACAGCGATGACACAGCTTTGGTTGCCCTGCATAAAAAGTAATAATCCTGTCACGACCTATAAAGGCAGACGAAGGGATGTGCTTAACAACATTACCCGTGACATGCAGTTTTACTAACACTGTCCATATCCCCCTATCATCTACAACTTTCCTCAAGGGGGCTTGGACATCAGCATATCTCCGCAACCACACCACCAGATCCGCAGCAGGAATGGACTCATTATGTACTAGAATGGTGACGTTTTTGTATAATGGCTGACGAGAGACTACTTTGGGTGACAAACCTGCCCATCTTGGGGGACTCCTTCCACCTCTGCTCATACCTCTCCGAAAATAAATCTAATCCTTCCGCCTTGACAAAGGAGAGGTCATACTCATATGATCATATCATCTCTCCTATTTGGCGGGGGGGGCCTTCTTCAGTCCACCTCAATTGGACCACATTGCGCCATTTAAAGGAGCTACCAGATGATGTCAGATTGACCTGACCTTCACTCACATCACTCCTAGTGACCGCAGAATAACTGACCCTACTCACCCTTGGGACAGGTGCAGCCACTGCTGCAGCATAGTAAATAACCGCACTCCTTGCAACATCCCACACATCACTTTTATTTACGGACAGGGCCGGTGCTACCACTAGGCAAACTAGGCAGCCGCCTAGGGTTCCCAGCCACTGGTGTTCCTACTCTCTTCTCTCTGCTGCAAGCAACTAAGTCTCAGCATCAGTAGGCAGCCATCGCACATAGTGTCAGAGGCGCAGCAGCGGCGGAGAACTGTGTCCCGACTCCAGAATGAATGGAAGCAAGCAAACATTCATTGTTGGGCGCTGGTAAGGCTGCGTTTGATGGGCGCTGGTGAGGCTGCATTTATTAGAGCGCTGGTACGGCTGCATTTGATAGGGCGCTGGTGAGGCTGCATTTGATGGGTGCTGGTGAGGCTGCATTTGATAGGGCACTGGTGAGGCTGCATTTGATAGGGCACTGGTGAGGCTGCATTTGATAGGGCGCTGGTAAGGCTGCATTTGATAGGGCACTGGTGAGGCTGCATTTGATAGGGCGCTGGTGAGGCTGCATTTGATGGGGCGCTGGTGAAGCTGCATTTGATAGGGCGCTGGTACGGCTGCATTTGATAGGGCGCTGGTGAGGCTGCATTTGATGGGTGCTGGTGAGGCTGCATTTGATAGGGCACTGGTGAGGCTGCATTTGATAGGGCGCTGGTGAAGCTGCATTTGATAGGGCGCTATTGAGGCTGCATTTGGTACTGCGCTGGTGGGCTGCATTTGATGGGCGCTTCATTAAAAAGGTGGGGTATACATGGGCAGGGAAAAGAGGGTGGAGTCAGGGGTGGAGCCAGGTGGGGCGGAAAAATTAGGTTTCACCTGGGGTGTCAAAAATCCTTGCACCAGCCCTGGTTACAGACTCCTCTTTAGATAAGATAGAAACAACATTATTGTCAGGAACAAATGCAGCAGAGACTTCTGACACAGAAATACAATTTACATTACCCTTGGTAATTCTTATTTCATTACCAGTAACTAAAGGGTTACAAACAGTGGAGATTTCCTTATCAGCACTCTTCACAGCAGAGTCTGCACACCCTTCACTGGCTTTCTGTACACAGGTGGGAGTTTCAGCCAGGAGATGAGCTTGCTCTCTGCCGCCCTCTACTGCACCATCCATAGGAACTACGCCTCCATTATATTGTATAGGCAAGTCCTGAACAAAAACAGCTTTTTCTGTCACCCTATGTTTCAAAGGTTTTGGGGGGACATCATTATCCTCTTCTTCGTCCTCAGATGATCCAGACACGGCTAACTTGCGACCATGCAAAGGTGATTCCATTTCTGTACTTAACTTTAGCATACTGCTCCCATCACAGGCTCAGATGGATCATCTTGCCCCATAGCCCCCTGCTGCGGTGACAAGGACACAGAACTTCCTTGGCCCAATGACATACTGGCAGTCAAAACACCTGACTGCTGATCACCCGCAGCCTGTCTGCCAGAGATTTCTCCACTTTCTGCAGGCATACTGATACTTGGCCACAGGATGCAAAGATTTTTCCAGCGTGCTGGCCAGAAACACAGTCCAATCCCACAGAAACTTTTTTGCGTTGCACTGACCTTGGCTTCTCGCACTCTGGTGATGCCTGCACTCTACTGGGCTCTATGGCCCCTCTGCGCATTGCACAGAAGCGATCATCGTAGCCATACTTTTCCTTGAAAGCACCGCTGGTTCCTTTCAATGTGGCCACCAGCAGACTCTACTTTTCCACTTTGGCCTCCAAAGCCATCAACTTAGGCCACATCTGTCTTCTCTTAGAACCGTGAAGCCGGTCACTTGGATTTTTTTTTATGCTTGAAGTCAAACTTTAACTTTGCCAGTACTTCTTCCTCCTTGTTGATTCTCGCAATCCTCCCACAAACCTTCTTTCTGTAGGGTGCCAGGCTTTCACTTTTAGCTGGGCCATTTCCCAGGACCTCAAACACTGGTATCGGAGGACCGGTACTCTGGCCATCGGGGGGGATCCTCCCATGGGTCCACCCCAGATTCCTGCATCCACTCTGGGTATAGGAAGTAATCAAGTTCCTTGGATCAGTAGAGCTCAGGAGAGCAGCAGTAGTGCAGCCACACCCTTTGCAGCTATAGCAGATTCAACTCTTCTGGGAGGGCCGTCCACAAGGTTTAGGAGTGTGTCTATGGGAATGTTTGACCATTCCTCCAGAAAAGCATTTGTGAGGTCAGGCACTGATGTTGGATGAGAAGGCCTGGCTCGCAGTCTCCTCTCTAATTAATCCCAAAGGCGTTCTATCGGGTTGAGGTCAGGACTCTGCGCAGGCCACTCCAGATCCTTCGTCCCAAACTCGCTCATCCATGTCTTTATGGCTTTCCATACAGCCAGAGCTACAAAGGAATGGTTTAGATCAAAGCACATTCATGTGTTAGAATGGCCGAGTCACAGTCCAGACCTAAATCTAATTGAGAATCTGTGGCAAGACTTGAAAATTGCTGTTCACAGACGCTCTCCATCCAATCTGATGAATGGGCAAAAATGTCCCTCTCTAGATGTGCAAAGCTGGTAGTGACATCCCCAAAAAAAGACTTGCACCTGTAATTGCAGAGAAAGGGGGTTCTACAAAGTATTGACTCCGGGGGGCGCCATACAAATGCCCCCCCACACTTTTCACATATTTATTTGTAAAAAAATTTTGAAAACCATTTATCATTTTCCTTCCACTTCACCACTATGTGCCACTTTGGTGTCCGTTTATGAAGCAGAGAAATAATTTCACTGCTTCATTCCCCGGCATTCTCAGAGGAGATCGTTCTCCTCAGTGTGCCAGTTTATGAAGCAGTGTAGATCGCTTTTCCTTTGGAGGAGTGAAGTGATCTACAAATGCTTTAAACAGTGGAGAACGGCCCTCGATACTGGAATATTATGAGACTTTACGAGATTACAGTACCAGAAAGTCACTGAAACACCGAGAAGTCAGTTTATTAAGCCGTGATAAATTATCACTGATCTAGAGGTCGACCGATATGGGTTTTTCTCTGGCCGATGCCGATGCCGATATTTAGAAATCGCAGTGGCCGATGGCCGATATGTGATGCCGATTTTTTTGGGCCGATATATTAGGCCGATTTTTTTTTTTTTTTTTTTCCCCTTCATCTCATAAAATCTAACATTTAGACCCCTTTCACACTGGGGCTTTTTTCAGGCGCTTTTGGGCTAAAAATAGCGCCTGTAAAGTGCCTGTAAAAGGGCTCCCCTGCAGTCTCAGTGTGATATCCCGAGAGCTTTCACACTGAGGCGATGCGCTGGCAGGATGTTAAAAAAAAGTCCTGCAAGCAGCATCTTTGGAGCGGTGTATACCACCACTCCTGCCCATTGAAATGAATGCACACCGCTGCCAAAGCGCCTGCAAAGCGTTTCGGCAGCGGCGCTTCAGGCGCGCATTTAACCTCTTCCTCGGCTGCTGCTGGGTGATAAGCTCCCCGCTAGCAGCCGAATAGCGCCGCTAAAATGACGGTAAAGCGCCGCTAAAACTAGCAGCGTTTTACCGTCAACGCATGCCCGCTCCAGTGTGAAAGCAACCTAAAGTGATACAGAAATTTTTTTTACATTTAAACATTTATTAAACAAAACAAACCTCCAATCAGTTCACTTGTATGTAGAATTTAGATTAAAAAAAATATAAAAAAAAAACTATATCTTAAAAATTAATACACAAAAACAGGTAATCAAAACTTTTGGACAAAAAAAATGGGCTAACTTTACTGCTTAGTTTTTTTTTTTAATTTATTAGTGTATTTTTTTTTTAAATTGCGTTTGAAAGACCGCTGCGCAAATACCGTGTGACATAAAATATTGCAACAACCGCTATTTTATTCCCTAGGGTCTCTGCTAAAAAAAATATATATAATGTTTGGGGGTTCTAAGTGATTTTCTAGCAGAAAATACAGGATTTTTACTTGTAAGCAACAAGTGTCAGAAAAGATTTAGTCTTTAAATGGTTAAACTGAAAACTTCTCCACGGAGTTCAGTGTATTGATAAAAAAGAACTTGAAGAGATACAAATGTATCTTCTTATCAGACTTGGCAGGCTGCCCAGAGAAGGAGAGAAGATAACTTTCAGGCAACTTGCATTGACTTGTATTACAGAAGTCATTTGCAAGTCACGGCTGAAGTTATAATCGGCCTTTTTTATCAGCACAATCGGCCGATGCCGATTAAGTAAAAAACGCCAAATATCGGCCGATATATCGGCCGGCCGATATATCGGTCGACCTCTACACTGATCAGTACACCGACAGATGGCATGGGTAATGCTTATAAAAGAAAGAGTCCCCCAGACACACATATATACTGTATATATATATTAGGGCTGCTGAAATTAATCGCAGCATCGATGCATCGCGATTCGGGTGTCCCCGATGCGGCATCGATGCATGCGACCCGAAAAATCGATTTCTTGCCCCGCCCCCTCCCGGGAGAGCACTCCGTGCGTAAAGCTGTTATTAGTGTGTGTATATTGCGCTCATGTGACTCTCGGCCGTGCCCTCCTCTCAGTCTCTCCTGATGTCAGCCCCGCCCAATGACTGGAGCTATCAGGTCAGAAGAGAGACGGGTGGAGCTGACATCAGGAGAGACGTGAGAGGAGGGAGGCGTGGCCGAGAGTCACATGAGCGGGATATACACACACTAATAACAGCTTTACGCACGGAGCGCTCTCCCGGAAGAATTCCCTGCTAACCTCAGGAGAGATGTGACAACCGGTGGAACAACGGCGGCTGGAATGGAGATCGGGGGGAGTTGGTGAGCAGGCAGATCACCCTGCTCATTACAGGCTGCCACCAGCACCGGCAGAGCAGCATGTAAGTACAGAGGGGGAGGGGGGGGGCGCTGCGACACAAGTCCATATCATAGAATCGTCTTCTATGTGCATTCATCACACCACAACTTTGCATTATTGTCCACAGTCTGTGACCATCTCCTGTACCATGTCCGCAGTCTCTGACCATCTCCTGTGCCATGTCCGCAGTCTCTGACCATCTCCTGTGCCATGTCCACAGTCTCTGACCATCTCCTGTGCCATGTCCGCAGTCTGTGATCATCTCCTGTGCCATGTCCGCAGTCTGTGACCATCTCCTGTGCCATGTCCGCAGTCTGTGACCATCTCCTGTGCCATGTCCGCAGTCTGTGATCATCTCCTGTGCCATGTCCGCAGTCTGTGACCATCTCCTGTGCCATGTCCGCAGTCTCTGACCATCTCCTGTGCCATGTCCGCAGTCTCTGACCATCTCCTGTATCATGTCCGCAGTCTCTGACCATCTCCTGTAGCATGTCCGCAGTCTCTGACCATCTCCTGTAGCATGTCCGCAGTCTCTGACCATCTCCTGTAGCATGTCCACAGTCTCTGACCATCTCCTGTAGCATGTCTGCAGTCTCTGACCATCTCCTGTGCCATGTCCGCAGTCTCTGACCATCTCCTGTGTCATGTCCGCAGTCTCAGACCATCTCCTGTGCCATGTCCCCAGTCTCTGACCATCTCCTGTGCCATGTCCCCAGTCTCTGACCATCTCCTGTATCATGTCCGCAGTCTCTGACCATCTCCTGTAGCATGTCCGCAGTCTCTGACCATTTCCTGTAGCATGTCTGCAGTCTCTGACCATCTCCTGTAGCATGTCTGCAGTCTCTGACCATCTCCTGTACCATGTCCGCAGTCTCTGATCATCTCCTGTAGCATGTCTGCAGTCTCTGATCATCTCCTGTAGCATGTCCGCAGTCTCTGACCATCTCCTGTAGCATGTCCGCAGTCTCTGACCATCTCCTGTAGCATGTCCGCAGTCTCTGACCATCTCCTGTAGCATGTCTGCAGTCTCTGATCATCTCCTGTAGCATGTCCGCAGTCTCTGATCATCTCCTGCAGCATGTCTGCAGTCTCTGATCATCTCCTGTAGCATGTCTGCAGTCTCTGATCATCTCCTGTAGCATGTCTGCAGTCTCTGATCATCTCCTGTAGCATGTCTGCAGTCTCTGATCATCTCCTGTAGCATGTCTGCAGTCTCTGATCATCTCCTGTAGCATGTCCGCAGGCTCTGACCATCTCCTTTAGTATTTTGGAAGAGAGCCTGGAGCTCCTCTGCTGTCTCTTTTTTTTCTTAAGAACAGATAGAATAAAAAAAATGGAGTTCTCCTGACTACTTGAATTTTTTTTGATGAAAACCATGAGCACTTGCGGACTTGCGCTGTAATCGTGATGCATCGCGAAATCGAATCGAATCGTTGACTTGATAATCGTAATAGAATCGAATCGTGAGGCCAGTGAAGATGCGCACCCCTAATATATATACAGTGGGGACGGAAAGTATTCAGACCTTTGCTGTGACACTCATATATTTAACTCAGGTGCTGTCCATTTCTTCTGATCATCCTTGAGATGGTTCTACACCTTCATTTGAGTCCAGCTGTGTTTGATTATACTCATTGGACTTGATTAGGAAAGCCACACACCTGTCTATATAAGACCTTACAGCTCACAGTGCATGTCAGAGCAAATGAGAATCATGAGGTCAAAGGAACTGCCTGAAGAGCTCAGAGACAGAATTGTGGCAAGGCACAGATCTGGCCAAGGTTACAAAAAAATTTCTGCTGCACTTAAGGTTCCTAAGAGCACAGTGGCCTCCATAATCCTTAAATGGAAGACGTTTGGGATGACCAGAACCCTTCCTAGAGCTGGCCGTCCGGCCAAACTGAGCTATCGGGGGAGAAGAGCCTTGGTGAGAGGGGTAAAGAAGAACCCAAAGATCACTGTGGCTGAGCTCCAGAGATGCAGTCAGGAGATTGGAGAAAATTGTAGAAAGTCAACCATCACTGCAGCCCTCCACCAGTCGGGCCCGACGAAAGCCTCTCATCAGTGCAAGACACATGAAAGCCCGCATGGAGTTTGCTAAAAAACACCTGAAGGACTCCAAGATAGTGAGAAATAAGATTCTCTGGTCTGATGAGACCAAAATAGAACTTTTTGGCCTTAATTCTAAGTGGTATGTGTGGAGAAAACCAGGAACTGCTCATCACCTGTCTAATACAGTCCCAACAGTGAAGCATGGTGGTGGCAGCATCATGCTGTGGGGGTGTTTTTCATCTGCAGGGACAGGATGACTGGTTGCAATCGAGGGAAAGATGAATGTGGCCAAGTACAGGGATATCCTGGACGAAAACCTTCTCCAGAGTGCTCAGGACCTCAGACTGGGTCAAAGGTTTACCTTCCAACAAGACAATGACCCTAAGCACACAGCTAAAATAATGAAGGAGTGGCTTCACAACAACTCTGTGACTGTTCTTGAATGGCCCAGCCAGAGCCCTGACTTAAACCCAATTGAGCATCTCTGGAGAGACCTAAAAATGGCCGTCCGCCAACGTTTACCATCCAACCTGACAGAACTGGAGAGGATCTGCAAGGAGGAATGGCAGAGGATCCCCAAATCCAGGTGTAAAAAACTTGTTGCATCTTTCCCAAAAAGACTCATGGCTGTATTAGATCAAAAGGGGGCTTCTACTAAATACTGAGCAAAGGGTCTGAATACTTAGGACCATGTGATATTTCAGTTTTTCTTTTTTAATAAATCTGCAAAAATGTCAACAGTTCTGTGTTTTTCTGTCAATATGGGGGGCTGTGTGTACAATATGGGGTGCTGTGTGTACAATATGGGGTGCTGTGTGTACATTAATGAGGAAAAAAATGAACTTAAATGATTTTAGCAAATGGCTGCAATATAGCAAAGAGTGAAAAATGTAGGGGGGGTCTGAATACTTTCCGTCCCCACTGTATATATATATATATATATATATATATATATATATATATATATATATATATATACACACACGCTATATATACATAAATACATACACACACATTATATATATATATACATACACACATTATATATATATATATATATATATATATATATATATATATATATATATATATATACAGATAAATATGACAGGGGGGCATGGTTGCTGTCTTGGGGGGTCTGATCGAGATATAAAGAAGTTAATAATCTTCCTCCTTCCCCCTCAGATCCCCCAGGATTCTCTCTTCACTCCCTGATTCTCCACCTCTGAGCTGGTGAATCGGGGAGGGTGAATTCTGACATGGATCGCCAGTGAAGCGCTGCGATCGCAGCTTCGTAAACTGTCCGTTTCTGTGTCAGTCCATGAGGATTCTCTGTGTGCGGATCTCATCACGTACTCTCCCCCCGATTATATCTGTTTCATAGACCGACACCTTTGTGTTGGTCTATCACATAAAATCCCAATAAAATACGTTTTTTTGATTACAATATGACAAAATGTGGAAAATCTCAGGGGGTATGAATACTTTTTCAAGGCACTGTATGAGGCCACGATACAGCAAGTCATCAGATCCCTTGTGATATCACTTGCTCCTGTGTTTTAAATATCTTCTCTTACATATTTTTCTCGATTTACCTTTTTATTGAATCCCCCGGAACATGAACATTCTACTTTTGGTGCGCCGCAATCCTGGAAACGCATTAACCTGATTGATCCTTTTTGCGGGATAAATTCCATTTTAATATTTGAATATATCGGCAGAGCGGACGGCATTGAAGAATTTGTTCATTTCCAGTAACATTGCAAATCCCTTGGAGTCAGGTATTGACCGAGTGCCGTCTCCAGCCATAGAGGATCCACACCGATCTATTGGGTAATTGCTGCCCTCCTGTGGCCATTGTGTGTTCCCACAGGCAGTATAATGGAGATTAATCAGCCATAGCTTTATAACCGCTGACAGGTAAACTGAATAACATTGATTATCTTGTTACAATAGCATCTGCAAGTGGGTGCAGGTTGGGCAGCAAGTGAACATGTTGTCCCTAAAGTTGATGTGTTGAAAGCAGAAAAACTGTTCATTGCAGTTTGTTGTGTATGGGGGGGCGGTGTAGTGTCACACCGGTTAGGGTGCCCATGCTGACCCGTGACTACAGCCAAAAGCACCTACAATGGGCAAGTGAGCATCAGGACTGGAGCATGGAGCAATGGAAGAAGGTGGCCTGGCCTGATGAATGACGTTTTCTTTTCCATCATGTGGATGGCCGGGTGCGTCACATACCTGGGGAAGAGATGGCACCAGGATGTGGTATGGGGAAGAAGGCAAGCCAGAGGAGGCAATGTGATGCTTTGGGCGATGTTCTGCTGGGAAACCTTGGCTCCTGCCATTCATGGGGATGTTACTATGACACGTACCACCTACCTAAACATTGTTGGTGACCAATTGGACCCCTTCATGACATCGGTATTCCCTGATGGCAGTGTCCTCTTTAGCAGGATAATATGCCCCGCAACACTGCAAACATGGTTCAAGAATGGTTTGAGGAACACAACAACCAAGTCAAGGTGTTGACCTGGCCCCCAAATTCTCCAGATCTCAATCCAATTGAGCTTCTGGTGGGATGTGATGGAAAAACAAGTCCGATCCATGGAGGCCCCACCTCACAATTTACAGGACCTAAAAGGTCTACTGCTGACAGCTTGGTGCCAGATACCACAGCGTACCTTCAGAGGTCTAGTGGAGTCCATGCCTGGATCGGGTCAGGGTCGCAAAAGGGGGACCTACCCAATATTAGGTGGGTGGCCATAAAGTTATGGCTGATTGGTGTAAATCGCCAGCTCCATCTAGTGGTCAGAATTCGGTACATTTTCTGATTGAAGTAACTCAGGAAAATGTACCTCAGTTTGCCTGCTAAATGGAGATGAGGATCATAGGTAGTCATAGTATTAGAGAAAACGCTGAGAAAAATAAAGCAACATGGGTGAATGCTGGTGACATCGTCCTGAAACAATATTGGAGTGGACTGGATGTATATACAGTATCTCACAAAATTCACATTTTTGTAAATATTTTCTTCTATCTTTTCATGTGACAACACTGAAGAAATGACACTTGTCTACAATGTAAAGTAGTGAGTGTACAGCTTGTATAACAGTGTAAATTTGCTGTCCCCTCAAAATAACTCAACACACAGCCATTAATGTCTAAACTGCTGGCAACAAAAGTCAGTACACCCCTAAGTGAAAATGTCCAAATTGGGCCCAAAGTGGCAATATTTTATGTGGCCACCATTATTTTCCAGCACTGCCTTAACCCTCTTGGGCATGGAGTTCACCAGAGCTTCACAGGTTACCACTGGAGTCCTCTTCCCCTCCTCCATGATGACATCACAGAGCTGGTGGATGTTAGAGACCTTGCGCTCCTCCACCTTCCGTTTGAGGATGTCCCACAGATGATCAATAGGGTTTAGGTCTGGAGACATGCTTGGCCAGTCCATCACCTTTACCCTCAGCTTCTCTAGCAAAGCAGTGGTGGTCTTGGAGGTGTGTTTGGGGTCATTATCATGTTGGAATACTGCCCTGCGGTCCAGTCTCCGTAGGGAGGGGATCATGCTCTGCTTCAGTATGTCACAGTACATGTTGGCATTCATGGTCCCCTCAATGATCTGTAGCTCCCCAGTGCCGGCAGCACTCATGCAGCCCCAGACCATGACACTCCCACCACCATGCTTGACTGTAGGCAAGACACACTTGTCTTTGTACTCCTCACCTGGTTGCTCTGCTTCAGTGTGTCTCTGTGTGCGGAGGAGAGAGAGACACGCGCCCACTGATTGGGGCATGTCAGCTCCTCTTGCAACGTCTCCCTCCCCGCCCCCGGACCGTGTTGCAACATGGGAACTGTAGTGTCCCAAGCCTCGTGTCATCCTTGTGTCGATTCGCACATGCGCCGTGCGGTGCACCTGCGTCAGACGCCAATTGTATAACATTCACCTGCCTATATATAGCGCCTTTACACCACACTATATTGCCAGGCACTCCAAGGGTAGCCATGTTAGAAATTTTCTATACATAAGGTAAAGCTCTATATGAAACTCCTCTCCTTCATTTCTTACGCTCTGGTATATTACCATAGTCCCTATTATCTTTTATTTCCCAGCTTACTTTCTTAATTATTTTTATATTTCTTTACTTGCTGTCGTGTTGGTAACTTTACCCCCCCATATTTGAGGGGGGCAGGTGATCTGCAGCAGGCATTGGTCACCTTCGTAAATAAGATGACCTGTCTCTTTTTATACTAGTTTATAATATGAACTGTGTTTTTTTTTCATCCTTGCCTTCAAATCTTGATTTATATAGCTTTGCCCCTATAGAAAATTTCCTCTAAAAAAAATAAATTTTAATTTACCCTGCAGTTATTCTTTATACAGTTTCCTGACAGACTTTGGTCTGCAAATCCTGGCACCTTTTGATACTGTATCCATAGGCCTGCGCACAGGGTGTGCCGGGTGTGCCCAGGTACACCCTAATCCCCCCATGCGCATTAGTGTTATCTTTCTGTGTAGCAACAGGAACATGGGAAAGATCTCCCTCTTACCGGCTCTGCCATAAGAGAAATGTTTATCCTTTTCTCTTTCACTGTGCTAGCAGGGAGATCAATGTGCTGGGGTCATATATATGTAGATACATATGTTTGAGCTTAAGAGTGCACACCTATGACTGTATCTCTTTATTAATTGTCCTTTTGAATGTAAGTAAGCTCTTCTTCTTTCTGATATATATATTAAATACTCCACACCTGTTTGTGTTTAGTCCCAGCACCTTCTGTTGATGATCTCAGACCCTTATGTCTTTATTCCCTACCTTCCACACTTTTCATCACCCTTCACTCACATTTCATCTTCCCATTCTAACACCCACCTTCCTTTTCTCCCCTTACCTTAACCCACACCCCTTTCTTCCCTTCCCCTTCCCTTTTCCCTCCCTTCCTTCTTTCCTTCTCCCCCCCCCCTCCCCCTTACCCCATCCTTACCTTCCCCACTTCCCCCTTCCCCTCCCCCCCCCCCTTTTACCTTCCTTTTCCCCTACATCCCCTTTCCCTCCCCTCTCCCCCCCCCCCCTTCTCCCTACCCCTTTGTCATTTCTCTTTCATTTACCTCCCCTCCCCTTAGCCCATCCCCTGTTTTCCCTCCTCTTCTTCATTCACCTTACCCACTATTATTTAAGTATTTTTAATTCAATTATCACCCACACTTGTATCACTTCTCTGGCTAGATTCCAGCTGAAAAGCTCTTCTCGGCCTCATTCGGCACCTTTTATGTGCACCACTCAGTGAGGGTTTCCCCTCTTGAGTCGCAGGCATAAGATCTTCATATGGGTGAGGGTTTGTTGATGGGCTTGGCGGTCGACAGTATACCCTACTGTACCTTTACCTTATTATTTCATTATTATGTATTATACTTCAAGTCAATGTAATGCTTTTTTTGTTCTGTTCTATGCAGCGTTACATCGAATTGTTTTTAAAACATCCCCTGATGAGCCCAGAGTGGCGAAACATGTCGGGACAACCACTCCAACGCTGCTACCGAGTGATTATATTTTATTATCTGTTTTAAATTATTATGCTGCGTACACACGAGCGGACTTTACGGCAGACTTTGCCCGGTGGACTGGATTTCGTCGGACAATTCGATCGTGTGTGGGCTCCAGCGGACTTTGTTTTCTCAAAAGTTGGACGGACTTAGATTTGAAACATGTTTTAAATCAATCCGTCAAAATCGAGTCCGGTCGAAAAGTCCGCTCGTCTGTATGCTAGTTCGACGGACAAAAAGCCACGCTAGGGCAGCTATTGGCTACTGGCTATGAACTTCCTTGTTTTAGTCCGGTCGTACGTCATCACGTACGAATTCAACGGACTTTGGTGGATTGTGTGTAGGCAAGTCCGTTCATTCAGAAAGTCTGTCGTAAAGTCCGTCGAAAAGTCCACCGGGCAAAGTCTGCCGTAAAGTCCGCTCGTGTGTACGCAGCATAAGATGCATCTTTGAACATGTGCGCATAACCTATATTGAAACTTTTTAATTATGTTTTGTATGTAACAATAAAAATCTTGTAATTCTACATACTTACTGTAGAGCATTATTATGACTTTCTTTCTTTGTTGGCACCCTTAAAAATCCCGTCAAATAATTTCCCTGTTTAAAGCTTCACAGGTTGTCACTGGAGTCCTCTTCCCCTCCTCCATGATGACATCACAGAGCTGGTGGATGTTAGAGACCTTGCGCTCCTCCACCTTCCGTTGGAGGATGTTCCACAGATGATCAATAGGGTTTAGGTCTGGAGACATGCTTGGCCAGTCCATCACCTTTACCCTCAGCTTCTTTAGCAAGGCAGTGGTCATCTTGGAGGTGTGTTTGGGGTGGTTATCATGTTGGAATACTGCCCTGCGGCCCAGTCTCTGAAGGGAGGGGATCATGCTCTGCTTCAGTATGTCACAGTACATGTTGGCACTCATGGTTCCCTCAATGATCTGTAGCTCCCCAGTGCCGGCAGCACTCATGCAGCCCCAGACCATGACACTCCCACCACCATGCTTGACTGTAGACAAGACACACTTGTCTTTGTCCTCCTCACCTGGTTGCCCCCACACACGCTTGTCACCATCTGAACCAAATAAGTTTATCTTGGTCTCATCAGACCACAGGACATGGTTCCAGTAATCCATGCAGTTAGTCTGATTGTCTTCAGCAAACTGTTTTCAGGCTTCCTTGTGCATCATCTTTAGAAGAGGCTTCCTTCTGGGATGACAGCCATGCAGACCAATTTGATGCAGCGTGCGGCGTATGGTCTGAGGACTGACAGGCTGACCCCCCCCCCCCCCACCCCTTCAGAAAAATGAGGGGAATAACTGCGCTACGGTGAAATACATAAACAATAACAATTAAAGCTGTGATTCCTCTATGTAACACAAACACAGTGAAATTAAATGAGAAAAAAAGGGGGTTGAATCGCGCTAAAACAAATTGGTGATCATACACATCATCACCAAACCAAATATTTAGAACTAAATGAAGAGTTCCCCTTTAGTGTATACATAATACACAAAACACATGTCAAATGAATAATCAATCCAAAAAAATGTTCAGAGTGGTAATAAAAAGTCCATATATAAAAAATAAATCACCCAAGTGATATGAAAATATCTTAAAAAAGTCCCAAAAAACATAAATTCTTGCTGTGAGAAGAAAAAAGCGTGCTTGCTCCACCACCGTGAAATCAGACTAGCCGCTTACCAGAAACTCATGATCCCCCGTTACAGAGGATCAGAGAAAGCTGTTTGTTAATACTGCTTCGAACCACGACCAATGGATCAGAGACCTTATACCGAGATCGGACATCAAAGACTGCAGGGTCAGGCTAAAGATGTTCACACTGACAGGTACTCAGACATCAGCCCACAGCATTGCAGATACGGTCATAGAAGGAAAAAAGGCTCCATATAGTGTAAAATCATTGACTTTATTGGATAAGTAAAAAGTTAAACTCACATGTTAGTAGACAATAGTAGGCATGTAGTGTAGTCTGGCCGGAAGCTCACAGACAGCCCGTCCTACTGGAAACAACAGCAGCAATGGGAGGTGACGAGAACACGTCGCTCTGCCCTATGCGGCGTTTCGTCATAGAGTCACATCATCCAGGGGCACGGGCGGCGCGTCTCGTCACCTCCCCTTATAGTACTAAGAGCCTGACCAAGCCTCGCTTTGAATTCCACTCCATCGGCAGACTTGCACAAAAAGATTGAAAAGTCCCAAGCGCTAATTGGTGCCTCACTAAACCAAGCCTCACTGTGAATGCCGAATCATCAGCGAGCCTACCCAGGTCGGATAATCCCAAACACTGAGTGGTGTCAGGTGCGCAAGTGTGTGCACAATCACCGGAGAAAGAATTCATCATGAATTGCAATAAACCGCTGGCTGGAAGGGGGTATAAGGTCAGGTATCTGGGAACCATAAAACTTATATGGAGATAGGTACCCCAAAAAAGCTATAAAATGTCAGCAAAATACTAAAATTATCAAGTCAACCAGTGCGATAAGTGTCACAGACCGGACTTAAATTGACTTGAGCATAAGGGGACATTCTAAAGATAAAATAAACAAAGGCCACCCGGTGGCCATATTAAAAATTGCAAAAAGATATATAAATAAAAATAGAAATAGAAATAAAATAAAATAAACTATAGGTAATAGAGCTGTGTATCCTTGCGAACACATAGAAGTCATACCTATATTGTATAAATAAAATAAAGGCAAAAAAGCCTCAAAGTAATCCTAAACAAATAGGTCCTATCTAGCAGCACGGTCCGTGTCACAGACCGAAACTGGCTTATAAAAGACATAAGGAGACATGTCAATAGAAAGCACAGTGGCCACCTAGTGGCCATATTTAAATAGGCACAGCACTGTAGAGCCATGTCCAATGGATATATTAAATCAAATGGAACCAATAAACCTAATCGTGACTGTAATAGGACCATAGTCCCACAAATTCGTCTTGAGGAAAATATTGATAGAAAAACATTCCAAGAATATATCCCAAAAGACAAATAAACAATATTTATTAATAATATTGATATTTTTAAATGGATCTTTATTTTTAGTTTTTTTAGATTTTTTAGTTTTTTTAAAAAGAAAAGTTGGATGGGCCATGGAAAGATAATAAAGGACGGTATGTTTACCCCGCCACCTCATTAATGGGGCTATGTAGATGGTCTAGATGGGAAGTCAAAGCATAGGCCTTCAAAAAATTCACCAAGGGCACAGTTTGAACATCAAAATACAATACCATCTCTCAAACGCAGCTCATCCAAGTACCTAGAAATTGAGCTGCATACTTCATGTATATTGATTAATGGCAAAAAATTGTATCCCTCCTTAGGAATTATTAATAAAGGCATTTACGTCCACATCGACATTCATCCCGCGTGGTACATAGCTTTTGAGCCTGTGGATCCAGGACATCTCACTCTTAGAGATCTCCCTGACCAACAGGCTACCTCGCCAGTGTGGTTTATACTTATCAATACCCACAAACAGGGTATTGGAGGGGTCCCTGTTATGTACCTGGTCGTAGTGTCTGGACACAGGGTGCTTGTCATAACCTCTCTTAATATTCCCTATATGTTTGTTTAGACGAACCCACAATGCCCTTTTGGTCCTCCCCACATCCTGAAGCCCACAGGGGCACTGTAAGAGATAGACCACCCCTACCGAGGTGCATGTAATAAAGGGTTTGATATCATATGATCTTAAAGTGCTAGTAGATGTAAACTGGGTAATTCGCCTAGCTCTATTGGCGTTTAGAGAGCAAACCTGGCATCTTCCACATTTATAATATCCTGTGAGGTTTTGGAGAAAGTTGCGATTCTCACATGGAGGATCTTGGACAGAGGGAGCTACCTTACTCCCAAGGGAGGCCACCCCCCTAAAGACCACTCTAGGTCTAACTGGTAAGATTGAGCTCAGAACTCTGTCACTACCCAGCAGATGCCAATGTTTCTGT
Source organism: Aquarana catesbeiana (assembly GCF_042186555.1). Classification (NCBI taxonomy): domain Eukaryota; kingdom Metazoa; phylum Chordata; class Amphibia; order Anura; family Ranidae; genus Aquarana; species Aquarana catesbeiana. The sequence goes on along the minus strand of NC_133335.1, from coordinate 234,941,187 downwards.
ATCAATTGTTTAATATCGCGATGCTGTACCGAATAGGTGGTAATAAACGGCACAGCATCTGATACAATGGCATTATGTTGGGGTATATCAGACAAAAGGGAGAGTCTGTCTCTGTCTCGTGCCGTTTTCACGGCCAGAGACAGAGATGCACGGTCATATCCCTTCTCGATGAACCTATCCATAAGAATGGATGCTTGTTCATCAAAGGTAGTAATGTCTGAGCAATTACGTCTCAGACGTAAAAATTGGCCCTGGGGGATAGCTCTGAGCCAAGGCTCGTGGTGACAACTATCCACCAGGATATAAGAGTTCCTGTCGGTCACCTTGAAGTGAGTTGATGTCACAAAGTGGTCCTCCACTATCTGGATCTTCAGATCCAGAAAGTGGATAGTGTCACGACTGGCCTCAAAATTGAACCTAATACCCCTGTTATTATCGTTTAAAGATGTCATGAAGTTCTGTAGCTCCGATTCACAACCATCCCACAGGAGGAGGATGTCGTTAATGTATCTGGCCCACAGGAGCACCTCCGATCTCCTGGGTGCATCAACGACGTCCTCCTCCCACTTGGCCATGAAAAGGTTGGCCAAGCTCGGAGCATATTTTGCCCGCATGGCCACACCACGATCTTGGCGGTAAAACTGGTTCTCAAGCCAAAAATAATTATGGCTAGCGGCATAATACAAAAGTTCCATGATGAAATTAATTTGTGCAGGAGGTAGGCCAGAGTCACGGATGAGAAACAGCTCTACCGCTTGGAAACCCAGGTGGTGAGGGATAATAGTGTACAATGAAGACACATCGGCCGTCACCATCCAAAGTCCCTCCTTAGGGGAAATGTTGGAAAGCAAATTAATCACATGTTTGGTGTCCTTGATAAATGAAGGTATCCTAGAGACCAAAGGTTGCAAAAAATTGGCGATATATTTGCCCACCCGGGACGAGATAGAATCTATCCCACTCACAATGGGATGTCCCGGGGGGCAAACAGGATCCTTATGGACCTTCGTGAGGTAGTAAATGACCTGAGTGCGAGGTGCACTAGGGACCAGAAATCGTCGTTATTTAATATACCTCTCCGGAAACCAACCTCTACGATAGATTCAAGCTCCTTTTTATATCTGACCAGAGGGTCTCTTTGTAAAACCGTGTAAGTCTCGGTGTCATCAACCAACCGATGCATTTCCCTCTGATAGTCACAACGATCTAGGATTACAATCCCCCCACCCTTGTCAGCTGGTCTAATGACGAGGGATTTGTTGTGACAAAGGGATTCCAATCCAACTTGTAGATCCTTATGCAAAATTGCCTTCTTGACCCTAATCTGCTCAAGGTCGCGAAGGACAACATCTCTGAATACCCGAATGGCCGGAGCCACGGGGTCAGGAGGATTGAAAAGAGAGGCATTAGAGAGGTTGGAATGTTGGTATTCTCCTCTCATTACATTATCCACCCCATTTATAGGGTTAGATAACATATAACATTTAATGTGCAACTTTCAAGTGAATTTGTGCACATCCATAAAGGTTTGAAACTTGCTCAAGCTCCTAGGTGGAGCAAATTTCAAACCTTTATCCAACAGTCTCTTCTCGGGATCAGTTAGAGTCTGTTTGGATAAATTGAAAATGCCAGTTCCTAGGTCCTTTTTCTTTTTGGATGCCTGGACCCGCCTCCCCCCTCTGACTCCTCTTTTCGTTCTACGGGGCGTTTGGCTGTCCGTGAATCCCTGGGAAAACCCCAATTTTGATTATTTCTGCCAGGGACCAGGGTATTGTGGTCAACCTCTGCAGCAATGCTGGCAGCACTTATACGTCTATTTTCCAAAGACAACCTCTGGATATGACGCTGAGCACATGCACTCAAACTTCTTTGGTCGACCATGGCGAGGCCTGTTCTGAGTGGAACCTGTCCTGTTAAACCGCTGTATAGTCTTGGCCACCGTGCTGCAGCTCATTTTCAGGGTCTTGGTAATCTTCTTATAGCCTAGGCCATATTTATGTAGAGCAACCATTCTTTTTTTCAGATCCTCAGAGAGTTCTTTCCCATGAGGTGCCATGTTGAACTTCCAGTGACCAGTATGAGAGAGTGAGAGCGATAACACCAAATTTAACACACCTGCTCCCCATTCACACCTGAGACCTTGTAACACTAACGAGTCACATGACACCGGGGAGGAAAAATGGCTAATTGGGCCCAATTTGGACATTTCCACTTAGGGGTGTACTCACTTTTGTTGCCAGCGGTTTACAAAATTAATGGCTGTGTGTTGAGTTATTTTGAGGGGACAGCAAATTTACACTGTTATACAAGCTGTACACTCACTACTTTACATTGTAGCAAAGTGTCATTTCTTCAGTGTTGTCACATAAAAAGAGAGAATAAAATATTTACAAAAATGTAAGGGGTGTACTCACTTTTGTGAGATACTGTATATATACTGTACATAGTAGAAGGTTCTCAAGCGGCTAATCACCTACCGGTGTATATTACCCACCCTTCCCACATGGTCACTAGGGATGAGCTTTAATAAATATATACAGTCAGTCTCGTATATATATATATATATATATATATATATATATATATATATATATATATATATATATATATATATATATATATCCACTTTATCCAGTTTAGCTAGATCTGACAGCAGTCCGTTTCTGGTGTACTGTTTCTAATATACTTCAGGCGGTGTACACAGTATACAGTGCTGTGCACCCAAAGTGCAGTTGCTCATACTTTTCTGGTTGTCAATACAGTGCACCCATAGTTGTTAATAAACTTCTGTTGGTGTACACTGTACCTTGCACCCCTAGTGCAGTTGCTACTACTTTCCTGTGGTGTACACAATATATACAGTGCACCCATAGTTGTTATTAAACTTCTGTTGGTGTACATAGTACCGTGCTCCCCTAGTGCAGTTGCTACTACTTTCCTGGTGGTGTACACAGTACACAATACAGTGTAGTGTTTTTTTGCTAAACAAAATTTACAGAATGTCCGGAAGGCCACCAAGGAGAGGCAGACGCTCACAGGCCACTAAAAGAGGGCAAGCAGGCTCTGTGTCTACAGTCGGCAGTGCTGGTCGTGGACACGGTGCATCCTCAGCACGTGGCCGCGGGACACGCTTGTCCTTTTTTCCTGCAGCTGGCCGTGTTATTGAGCCACAACATGCAGAAGAGTTGGTGGAATGGATAACAAAGCCCTCCTCATCCTCTTCATCCTCTGTCACCCAGGTTCAGAGTAGTTTGCCTGCCAATGCAGCTGCCAAAGCGGCCTATTCCATCGGCTCCATGTCAACAGTCACTCCTTCCCCAGCCCCACCATCATGCACGGTGGAGTCCCCCGAACTCTTCGACCACAGTGTTGGGTACATGCTGCAGGAGGATGCGCAGCAATTTAAAGGCTCTAATGATGGTACCCAGGTTGAGGAAGGGAGTAACGTCAGCCTACAGAGAGGGGTGCCCAAGAAGGTCAAGAAACTGGCAGTCATGTTCCCCCAGCTGCAGCATACTGCCAAGTTTGCTCCAGTGATGAGGAGGGAGGGGTTGATGAGGTCACTGACTCAACTTGGGTGCCTGATAGAAGAGAGGAGGAGGAGGAGGCACATCTCCAATGAGGTAGGATACCCTCCAGGAGGCAGCTTAAGGGCAGCCACCTTATTGCATCACACCGCAGAGCTAAGCAGGTGCAGGGCACTGCTGACCCCCCCGCATATTTTGAAAAGTTCTTTGGTGTGGGCCTTTTTTGACACGTGTGCAGCAGATCGCACCATTGCTGTTTGCAACATATGTCTGAAGCGTATCAAGCGTGGCCACAACAGCAGCCGCTTGGGCACCACATGCTTGACCAGACATATGACAACTGCATGCAGTCCGTTGGCAACAGCACTTAAAAGACCCACATCAAAGAACAATGCGGACCTCTCCTTGCTCCTCATCAGCTGGGATCTCCAACCCCACTATACCTCCAGTCCTCTCAGAAACCTGCACTGAGAGGAATGAAGGTATAGAAATAGTTGTCCCAAGTACTTGCGGCCAATCTGCTAGCGGTACACCAACATCGGATTTTAGCAGGCAAATTGCCCTACCCCAGTTGATAAACCGTCGAAAAAAATTAGGTCCCAGCCATCCACATGCTCAGCGTCTGAATGTTAGCTTGGCCAAATTGCTAGCACTGCAACTGCTGCCTTTTCATCTGGTAGACTCTGCCCCCTTTCGTGAATTTGTGGAATGTGCGGTACCTCAGTGGCAGGTTCCCAAACGCCATTTCTTTTCACGGAAGGCCATTCTGGCTCTCTACTAGCATGTGGAAGGCAATGTCTTGGCCTCGTTGGACAGGGCATTCAGCAGTAAGGTGCATATTACTGCTGACTCATGGTCCAGCAGGCATTGACAGGGACGTTACCTTTCTTTCAGGGTGCACTGGGTAACTCTGCTGGCAGCTGGGAAGAATGCAGGACAGGGTTCAGGATTGTTGGAGCTTGTTCTGCCACCACGCCTCCAAAATGCTAGTGGTGATTCTGCCACAGCTCTCTCCTCCACCCCCTCCTCTTCTTCTTCCTCTATGGCCTCTTCCTCTGCAGATTTCTCCTCTGAACCAGCGGTGCTCCGTAGGCGTTCAAGGGGCTACGCAAGCACTCAGGCAATAAGATGCCATGTTGAGTTGGTCTGCTTAGGGGACATAAGCCACACTGGGGCAGAGATTCTGTCAGCTCTGCAAGGGCAGGCTCAGAGGTGGTTGACGCCACACCAGTGTCAGTCAGGAATGGTTGTATGCGACAATGGCACCAACCTCCTCTCCGCCCTCCAACAGGGACACTTGACCCATGTTCCCTGTTTGGCTCACATCCTGAATTTGGTGATGCAGCAGTTCTTGAGCAGGTACCCGGGCTTACAGGATCTCCTGAGGCAGGCCAAGAAAGTCTGTGGTCATTTCCGCCAGTCATATAATGGCAGTGCTCGGCTGGCTGACATTGAAAGAGAATGCAACCTGCCCAAGAACCGCCTCATTTGTGACATGCCCACCAGGTGGAACTCAACGTTGGCAATGCTGCAGCAGCTGCACACGCAGCCGAGGGCCATCAATGAGTACCTGTGTGAGTATGGCACCAGGACAGGGTCAGGGGAGCTTGGCCTTTTTTCGCCACGCCAGTGACTACTGATCAAGGATGCATGCACTGTCCTGTCACCATTTGAAGAGGCCACGAGGATGGTGAGCAGTGACAGTGCATGCATTAGTGATACTGTCCCTCTTGTCTTCCTGTTGGAGCACACGCTTTGTGGAATAATGGACAGGGCACTTAAAGCAGAAGAGGAAGAGGAGGACTTCCTTACCTCTCAAAGCCCCCTTTATTCAGCATGGAGGTGATTGTGTCGGCATGGAGGTGGAGGATAACACTCAGCATCAGCAGCAGTCTTCAAGGGATCGTTTGCAGTCCCTAGAAACCCATGGACTTGTATGTGGCTGGGAGGAGGTGGTTGAGGATCATGTAATCCTTAGTGACCCAGAGGACTCAGGATAGAATGCCTCTGCAAACCTATGCTGCATGGCCTCCCTGATCCTGCAAAGCCTGCGAAAGGACCCTAAGATTCGTGGTATCAAGGAGAGGGATCATTACTGGCTGGCAACCCTTATTGGTCCACGTTACAAGGGTAAGGTTGCAGAACTTAACCAGCCTTCGCAGAGGGAGCAGAGGATGAAACATCTTCGGGAGGCCTTGCAGAAAGGTTTGTGCAATGCGTTTCCAGAGCCTAGGAGGTTACAATTTCCTGGTGCTAGACAACATGTTGCTGAGGCTTCGTTCAGTCACAGAGCAGTGGAGAAGGTGGCCGGCTGACCGATGCCTTCAGGCAATTTTTCAGTCCTCAGCGTCCAGGTCTGATCGGTTCCAGCAACCATCGCCAGCGTCTGAATTACATGGTGCAGGAATATTTAGGGGCAAGATCAGACTTGGAGACCTTTCCACCAGAACATCCACTGGGTTACTGGGTCTTGAGGATGGACCACTGGCCAGAGCTTGCTCAATATGCAATTAAGCTACTGGCCTGTCCTGCATCCAGCGTTATTTCTGAACGCACATTCAGTGCTGCTGGAGGCTTTTGCACAGAGTGCGCCTGTCCACAGACTCTGTTGATCGGCTCACATTCATAAAAATGAATCGGTCTTGGATCACCAGCTACCAAGCGCCTGATGCTGATGTAACCGAATGAGTTTTCTATGGATGTGGAATCCCCTGAAGACTGCATATGCTGAGTGACTATCCTATTATGCTGAGTGACTATCCTATTCCTCCTGAATTTTCATGATGATAGCTTCTAAGAATATTTTCGGTTCAGGGCACCACCACCACTACCTAAGGCCCAATTTTTCTGCCCCTGTTCAACAGGGGCACGTAATTACAATTTTTGATCAAATATTTAACAGCAGGGCTCGTTACTGCGCTCAACGAGAGTATCTGTGAGGGGTTGCAGTGTTGTGGCACCACCACCACTGCCTAAGGCCCAATTTTTCTGCCCCTGTTTAACAGGGGCGTGTAATTAAAATTTTTGATCAAATATTTAACAGCAGGGCTCGTTCCTGAGCTCAACAAGAGTATCTGTGAGGGGTTGCAGTGTTGTGGCACCAGCACCACCGCCTAAGGCCCAATTTTTTTACCCCTGTTTAACAGGGGCACATAATTACAATTTTTGATCTAATATTTTGCAGTAGGGCCTGTTCCTGCACTCAACAAAAGTATCTGTGAGGCTTTACAGTGTTGTGCAACCACCACCACCACCGCCTAAGGCCCAATTTTTCTGCCCCTGTTTAACAGGGGCATGTCATTACAATTCTTGATATAATATTTCACAGCAGGGCCCGTTCCAGCGCCCACCAAGAGTAACTGTGAGGGTTTACAGTGTTCTGGTACCACCAACACCTAAGGCCCAATTTTCCGCAGAGTGTATAGGGCAGGCCGTATAGTATATACAGGCGGTCAGCTATTTTCAAACATCCGTCTTACAAACTTCTCCTACTTACAAACGAAGGGAGACAACAGGAAGTGAGAGGAAATCTACCCCTAGGAAGGGAAATTCTCTCCTGTAAGAGTTAATATGGGAAAAAGGTTTCTCCCCACTGATGCTTTATCACCAATCCTTGTTTCCCTAATAATCCAAAATTTTCAAAATCCAATTGTCATTGGGGCAGAAAGTGAGGTGAAATCTTCTGAACAGGGGCGCAGACAGCAAAACAAATGTTACAGGGGTGATGATAACCCTTCCCTATGTTATCCAAAAAGCTTAAAAATAGATTTTTTTGGCTGGGGCTACACTTACAAAATGTACCTTTTCCAAATTACAAACAGATTCAACTTAAGAACAAACCTACAGTCCCTGTCTTGTTTGTAACCCGGGGACCACCTGTATACTGCTGCTGTTCAGAGTATATAGGGCCTGGGGGCCCCACACCTTTTTTTTTTAAATTTGGGTGTGGGGTTCACCTTAATATCCATACCAGACCCAAAGGGCCCGTAATGGGCTGGGGGGGGGGGGGGGGGCAACATTACATTACAGCTGCAAGCAGTTTTAAATGATTTTTTTTCCTTTAGAAATGTCATTTTGTGCAGGGACTGTTCTAAACACGGACAAATGCGCCACTTTACAGGCATACTATAGACACCCCCAGGTACGATATTTAAAGGAATATTACACTTTTATTGTTTCACTTTAAGCATTATTAAAATCACTGCTCCTGAAAAAAACGGCAGTTTTTAAATCTTTTTTTTGCATTGATACATGTCCCCTGGAACACTTTTTATGACAATAACTTGCATATTAGCCTTTAAAATGAGTACTTTTGATTTTTCACGTTCGAGTCCCATAGACTTTAACGGGGTTTGCGTGTTCGCACAAATTTTTGGTCTGTTCGCATGTTCTGCCGCGAACCGGGGGGGGAGGGGTGTTCGGCTCATCCCTAATGGTCACACATCATTACATTAACTTGTCTTTAGATGACCATTGCCCAAGAATGAATATTGAATATGGATTCAAGCTTTCACTGAGGTCTTCAGATTTAATGATTTCTCTGTTCTCTGTGATCTGCAATATCCACTTGAAGACCAGGCGTTTTCTGGCACTTTTTTTTTCCACATGTAACAATCCTTTTCTTTTTGCTAGAAAATTACATTGGTGATCAGTGAGAAGAATGTTCCTTACATTGGTGGACAGTGGGAAGAATGTCCCTTACATTGGTGATCAGTGGGAAGAATGTTCCTTACATTGGTGATCAGTGAGAAGAATGTTCCTTACATTGGTGATCAGTGAGAAGAATGTTCCTTACATTGGTGATCAGTGAGAAGAATGTTCCTTACATTGGTGATCAGTGAGAAGAATGTTCCTTACATTGGTGATCAGTGAGAAGAATGTTCCTTACATTGGTGATCAGTGAGAAGAATGTTCCTTACATTGGTGATCAGTGGGAAGAATGTTCCTTACATTGGTGATCAGTGAGAAGAATGTTCCTTACATTGGTGATCAGTGAGAAGAATGTTCCTTACATTGGTGATCAGTGAGAAGAATGTTCCTTACATTGGTGATCAGTGAGAAGAATGTTCCTTACATTGGTGATCAGTGGGAAGAATGTTCCTTACATTGGTGATCAGTGAGAAGAATGTTCCTTACATTGGTGATCAGTGAGAAGAATGTTCCTTACATTGGTGATCAGTGAGAAGAATGTTCCTTACATTGGTGATCAGTGGGAAGAATGTTCCTTACATTGGTGATCAGTGGGAAGAATGTCCCTTACACTGGTGATCAGTGGGAAGAATGCCAACCTTTAGATAGTTAAAAAGTAAATTGGTAGCAAAATGGCGGCACCCAGCAGCAGTCTCTGGGCTTTTGGATGTCACACAAGGGGGGTTTTTTAAATGGAAAGAACAGGAATAAATACTATACTCTATATGAAGATATAATCTCATGGGAAGTTTGTTGATGGAATCAGTGGTGTGATGACAGAGTCTCTTTGAAGTGAAATATGCTAAACACAAAGATATCACACCAACACTTTTCTCAGAGATGAAATGTGACACACAGAGGACACGAACAGCATTGTATTGTCAGTGCAATCCATGTTTATTGGTGAACACACAGAAGTGCCACAATGTTACAACAAGGACCAATGATGTGCATCTGCTACTGGCTGACTGCACTACCATTACGAGAGGCCCCCCCCCCCGGAGTCCCTTCTTATGTCCTATGGGATCCACTTGATCACATTGGGTCATTCATAAACTGCCATCTACAACAGAGGATCAGCCCTTTATTATATACAGATGGTCAGTTCTGGGTGGATTCCGTGATCAGTGGGAAGAATGTTCCTTACATTGGTGATCAGTGGGAAGAATGTTCGGCTTGTCATGTGGGGAGACCTTCACACCAGAGTTCCCAGCTCCTCCCTATCTGTGAAGTGTTACCAGCTCCTCCCAACTTGAGAAGGGTTCCCAGCTCCTCCCAATCTGAGAAGGGTTCCCAGCTCCTCCCACCCATTAAAGGGATTCCAGCTTCTACCATCCTGAAAATAGTTCCCAGTTCCTCTCATTCTGAGAAGGGTTTCCAGCTCCTCCTATTCTGAAAAGGGTTCCCAGCTCCTCTCATCTTGAGAAGTGTTCCCAGATCCTCTCATCTTGAGAAGGGTTCCCAGCTCCTCCCACCCTAAAGTAGGTTCCCAGTTTCTCTCACCCTGAGGAATATTCCCAGCTCTTCCCTCCCGTAAAAGGGATCCCAGCTCCTACCATCCCTAAAAGGGTTCCCAGTTCCTCTCATTCTGAGAAGGGTTTCCAGCTCCTCCCACCCATAGAAGGGACCCCAGCTCCTCCCATCCTGAAAAGGGTTCCCAGCTCCTCTCATCCTGAGAAGGGTTCCCAGATCCTCTCATCTTGAGAATGGTTCCCAGCTCCTCCCACTCTGAGATGGTTTCCCAGCTTCTCTCATTATGAGAAGGGTTGCCAGCTCCTCCCACTCTGAAGAAGGTTCCCACCTCCTCCTATCCTGAGAAGCATTCCCAGCTCCTCCCACTCTGAGAAGGATTTCGAGCTCCTCCCATCCATAGAAGGGTTTCCAGCTCCTCCCATCCATAGAAGGGTTTCCAGCTCCTCCCATCTATAGAAGGGTTCCCAGCTCCTCTCACTCGTAGAAGGGTTCCCAGCTCCTCCCACCCATAGGAGGGTTTTCAGCTCCTCCCTCCCTAGAAGGGTTCCCAGCTCCTCCCACCCTGAGAAGGCACCAGGAGCCAATTCCAGCAGCACTTTGCTTCAGCACCATTTGGTTCACCACCATTCGGCATGGAGACCCAAATTCAGTCTGTCAGACTCCACTCAGCTGAAATATCAGACGTGGCTGGAGACATTGATTGGTACACACATATCCTTTGCATCATTGTGAAGGGTGACAGCAATGATGTAAAGCGTGACCTCAACCAAACTTCTCTTTACCAAAGTCATCAGCAAAAAAATGGGTTCTGATTGGCTGCCATTGTAAGATTTGGGACATAGACATTGCTATATTTTTGGGGTTGAATCTTATAGGAAACCTAAGCAAGGTATAACATCTTATATGTAATGGAAACATCCCAGTAATGGCTATGGCAACCAATTACAGGATTAACCCCATTGTGTGCAGGTATCATACCAAATTCTAATAGTCGGAGGTGACCAGTAAAATGACAGCTTTAACCTGATTGGTTAGTAGTAACGAGGGGGGTCAGTTTCAACCTAACGGGCTTACTCATGCCCAACTGGCAGCATAAAATAGGTAGTATGACATTAGACTCTATTACAGTATATAGGTTTCTTATAGATATAGATATATATATATATGTCTGATGTGTATGTCCAGACTATTCTTCAAACCTGCCTGTGACCTGCACATTCCACAAGGGGGCAGCATTTCCAAATACCATCTAGAGGGGTCACTCACATTTCCAACAAAGGTAACGTCAGGAATATGTAAGTAACACAATCGTATTCCATTCTGTATGCCCTGTACAGGCTCTTGAAGGATCCACCGTACCCCAGGAAACGTTAGGAGTTTGCCTCTCACTATAGGAATCTGTCTACAGCCATGGTGACCAACCCGACTGTCTCCTGCATTATGTCTGCAGTCTCTGACCATCTCCTGCATTATGTCTGCAGTCTCTGACCATCTCCTGCATTATGTCTGCAGTCTCTGACCATCTCCTGTACTATGTCTGCAGTCTCTGACCATCTCCTGTACTATGTCTGCAGTCTCTGATCATCTCCTGTAGTATGTCTGCAGTCTCTGACCATCTCCTGTACTATGTCTGCAGTCTCTGACCATCTCCTGTAGTATGTCTGCAGTCTCTGACCATCTCCTGTACAATGTCTGCAGTCTCTGACCATCTCCTGTACTATGTCTGCAGTCTCTGACCATCTCCTGTACAATGTCTGCAATCTCTGACCGTGTCCTGTACTATGTCTGCAGTCTCTGACCATCTCCTGTACTATGTCTGCAGTCTCTGACCATCTCCTGTACTATGTCTGCAGTCTCTGATCATCTCCTGTAGTATGTCTGCAGTCTCTGACCATCTCCTGTACTATGTCTGCAGTCTCTGACCATCTCCTGTACTATGTCTGCAGTCTCTGACCATCTCCTGTACAATGTCTGCAGTCTCTGACCATCTCCTGTACTATGTCTGCAGTCTCTGACCATCTCCTGTACAATGTCTGCAATCTCTGACCGTGTCCTGTACCATGTCTGCAGTCTCTGACAGTCTCCTGTACTATGTCTGCACTCTCTGACCATCTCTCATATTAGGTCTGCAGTCTGACCATCTCCCGTATTGGGTGTGCAGTCTCTGACCATCTCCCATGCTATGTCTGCAGCCTCTGACCATCTCCCATGCTATGTCTGCAGCCTCTGACCATCTCCCATGCTATGTCTGCAGTCTCTGACCATCTCCCATGCTATGTCTGCAGTCTCTGATCATCTCCTGTACTATGTCTGCAGTCTCTGATCATCTCCTGTACTATGTCTGCAGTCTCTGATCATCTCCTGTACTATGTCTGCAGTCTCTGATCATCTCCTGTACTATGTCTGCAGTCTCTGATCATCTCCTGTAGTATGTCTGCAGTCTCTGATCATCTGCTGTACTATGTCTGCAGTTTCTGACCATCTCCTGTAGGATGTCTGCAGTCTCTGACAGTCTTCTGTAGCACCACACAACAGAACCAATGCATGTGGACAACCATTGACCTTCAGTTATTACAGAATTGTTTTCACTTCTCGCCTATAGCAATGAGCAACCTCTGAACATCTAGTATTGGGCACAGCAGACACTTAAAGAGACTGTATAGGCATATTGGTATCGGGGGGGGAATACTTGGTGCTCTGGCCCTAACATGTCAAATGTGTGGAAAAGTCTGGCTAAGCTTTCTATACAAAACACTAAAGCCTGCAAGAATCCTTCAGACATTCCCACACCGTTGTTTTCTTGTGAATATATTTTGCTTTTCAGAACACGTTTAATTTTGTATGTAAAATAGATGAAATGAATGACTTTTGTTTCATTTAGAGGTGTACATTACCAGCCGGTTCGGGCAGCTCATAGCATAGCACCCCAATGCACTAAGTGGTCTATTTATAGAAGATTTGTTGGATGAATGTCAAGCATATCTATGCACTCTGCATGAATTCTGCATGAAATTCCTAGATTACCCCTCAGATCGTCAGCTCCATCTAGTGGCCAAAATATGGTATATTTTCTCACTGAGGAATTTCAGAAAAAAAGCATTTTGGCCATTAGATGGAGCTGACGGCAGTGGTTTCCAAACTGCGGGCCCTTGCTTGTTTTTATCCAGCCCTTGGAGCACTAATCTTCTCACTGACACCAATGATGGGACACTATTCCTCCCACTGAGATTAATGATGGGGCACTATTCCTTCCACTGACACCAATGATTGGACACTATTTCCCCCACTGACACCAATGATGAAGCACTATTGACACAATGATGGAGCACTATTTCCCCCACTAACAACAATGATGAGGTATTATTCTCCCCACTGACACCAATGATGGGGCAGTGTTCCTCCCATTGACACCAAATAATGGGGTAGTGTTCCTTCCACTGACTCCAATGATGGGGCACTATTCCTTCCACTGACTCCAATGATGGGACAGTGTTCCTCCCACTGACACCAATGATGGGGCACTATTCCACCCACTAACTCCAATGATGGGGCAGAGTTCCTCCAGCTGACACCAATGATGAGGCACTATTCCTCCCACTGACACAAATGATGGGGCAGTGTTCCTCCCACTGACACCAATGATGGGGCACTATTCCACCCACTGACTCCAGTGATGGGGCAGTGTTTCTCCCACTGACACCAATGATGGGGCACTATTCCTTCCACTGACACCAATGATGAGGCAGTGTTCCTCCCATTGACACCAATGATGAGGCAGTGCTCCTCCCATTGACACCAATGATGGGGCAGTGTTCCACCCACTGACACTAATGATGGGGCACTATTTCTCCCACTGACTCCAATGATGGGGCACTGTTCCTCCCACTGATACCAATGATGGGGCACTATTCCTCCCACTGACACCAATGATGGGGTAGTGTTCCTCCCACTGACACCAATGATGAAGCACTATTCCTCCCACTGATACCAATGATGGGGCACTATTCCTCCCACTGACACCAATGATGAGGCACTATTCCTCCCACTGATACCAATGATGGGGCACTATTCCTCCCACTGACACCAATGATGAGGCACTATTCCTCCCACTGATACAAATGATGGGGCACTATTCCTTGCACTGACACCGATGGGGCACTATTCCTCACACTGACAGCAATGAGGGGGCATGATTCCTCCCACTAATACCACTGATGGGGCACTATTCCTCCCACTGACACCAAAGATGAGGCATTTTTTACTCCCACTGACATGAGGACATTTTCTACTCTCGCTGGCCACATTCTGGCCCCTTCTAAAGTCTGAAGGACAGTAAACTGGCACTTTATTTAAAAAGTTAGAAGACCCCGGATCTAAGGGATCAATCAATCAGAGACATTACAGCCTCAGCTGGTGCAGCATGCATGAATGTATTTGAGATTCATCCAACGAATATTTTTAGAAATGGCCCCGAAGACATTACAACATACATGTAGATTTGCACATTGGGCACTGAGGTGCATTGTGTTGTTGGGTTCTGTTCACAATATTCACAATATACTTCAATATGCTTCTATACGTGAAGTGCGCACGGGGACGATGTCCTAGTCTGGACCATGGCCGGGCTCCACACGCGACTCGGACACATTTATACATTCATGCAGGCACTTCGAGAAACGTATTGGTGGATAAAATCATTTTTATGACAGGCTGCCTTTAGAAGAACATTTTTGCAACTTGTTTGCAGGCAGGAGTGTCTCTTTAGTCAATGGTGCCTACAGTGCTTTCACTGGTCAGTAGGGGGCACTCTAGTATACATTCAATGTGCTCATAGAGGGACTCATTCTGCACCAGCAATCTTACATAGTGGAGCCTTGCAGGCACAGATAATAAAGTCTGAGTGTCCTCCAAGCATAGCCTGACCTGCCATGACCAGCTATGCTCCGCTTTGGGGATCCCTGTTTTTTGGTGGAGTCCTTCTGCAATATCGGGACAAAAAATGAACGGAGGGGTTTATCAATTTCCCCTCGCTGTGGTCACATGATATGCAATTTATAAAATCCAAAAGAAAAATTTCAGTGCAGAGATTTGTGTTTCTACCTGGAAACACAAGAAAACATTCAAGAACCGTGGAAGGGGCCCCATGGTAAGACGAGCCCCTCCACCACTGTATTTGCAATGGTAGACGTACAGATACGGAAGACTTGAGGTAATACAAAACAATGCTTTAAAGGGGATATCCAGTTTACATGAAGGCCCCACGTCTATCTGAAGGGTTCATGCTGATTGCGACATAAATTTTTGACTTTTTTCCTTTATTTTCACCTGGTGATCCTGGCAGTAGCGCACTTCCTGTCCTAGGGTGACCCCACTCTGGAAAAAAAACTAACTGACAGGATCACCAGGTAAAAATAAATAAAATAAAGCCAAAAAAATTAAAAATGTAGCCCCCATATCTAGGGACAGGTAAGCTGCAATATATTACATTTTTGGGTTAAATGCTGCTTTAATCTCTGGACCAGGAACACGTAGGAGATGGATTTTTGTCTCCAACATCCCCGATCTGCATGCTCCTCCAGGCTGATGAACCCATTTCTGAATGAGGTCTGACCTACAGAAGCCATTGAACTTCTCGGTCTGACCTACGGAAGCTATTGAACTTCTAGGTCTGACCTACGGAAGCCATTGAACTTCTCGGTCTGACCTACGGAAACCATTGAACTTCTCGCTCTGACCTACGGAAGCCAATGAACTTCTTGGTCTGACCTACTGAAGCCATTGAACTTCTCGGCCTGACCTAAAAAAGTCACTGATCTTCTCGGTCTGACGTACTGAAGCCAGTGAACGTCTCGATCTGAACTACTGAAGCCATTAAACTTCTCGGTCTGACCTACAGACACCACTGAATTTCTCAGTCTGACCTACGGAAGCCAATGAACTTATTGGCCTAACCTACAGAAGCCAATGAACTTCGTTGTCTGACCTGCAGAAGCCATTGAACTTCTCGGCCTGACTTACGGAAGCCATTAAACTTCTCGGTCTGACCTACAAAAGCCACTGAACTTCTCGGTCTGACCTACGGCAACCACTGAACTTCTCGGTCTGACCTACGGCAACCACTGAACTTCTCAGTCTGACCTAAGGAAGCCACTGAGCTTCTCAGTCTGACCTACATAAGCCATTGAGCTTCTCGGTCTGACCTACGGAAGCCACTGAACGTCTTGGTTTGACCTATGGGAGCCATTGAACTTCTCAGTTTGACCTGCAGAAGCCACTGAACTTCTCAGCCTGACCTACAAAAGTCACTGATCTTCTTGGTCTGACCTACTGAAGCCACTAAATTTCTCGGTCTGACCTACAGAAGCCACTGATCTTCTCAGTCTGACCTACGGAAGCCACTGAACTTCTCGATCTGACCTAGGAAAGCCACTGAACTTCTCGATCTGACCTAGGGAAGCCATTGAACTTCTCGGTCTGACCTACGAAAGCCATTGAACTTCTTGGTCTGACCTACAGAACACACTGAACTTCTCGGTCTGACCTACGGAAACCACTTATCTTCTTGGTCTGACCTAGGAAAGCCATTAAACTTCTTGGTCTGACCTACAGAAGCCATTGAACTTCTCGGTCTGACCTACTCAAGTCATTGAGGTTCTCTTAACTGTTTTTTTGTCTCGGGGGGGGGGGGGGGGTTACAAGCAAGGACGGCTTTCTTCTAGAACTGGACATCCCCTTTAAGTCAATACAATGACAGGCGTCCACCTAAGGACAGGCCTTCTAGCAACGAGAAGATATCCCAGAATGTCATCACAGAGCACGCTCCGGCTCCTTTACGCTCAGTCCCACAAAAGCTCTATCTGTGGGACACCTCCATAAACTGATAATATGACTGATGATTCTTCAATGCATTTCTGTTAGAGTATGCTCATGATAGAATGGAGGTCATGACGATGGGTGAGGACTGTAACACGTTAAAGCGCTAAATAAATTATGAGGTGCTTTATAAACCCTAAAAACCTGAATTTCAGGACTTTGTACATGAACCTAACTCCTGCAGCGCTCCCATAATCTCTGCCTATAAAGTCGGCAGTCTAGAACACAAAGCGTGGCACAACCTGGGAGTCCTCAGTCCTTTGCTGCTCCACCATTCTGCAGCCTTATAGCGGGCAGTGTGGTGACGCCCCCTCTCGTATGGAGTAAGTGGTGGATGTCCCAGCTGCGTACAACGGCTGGGTGCAGCATTTAGAAGGCCACCGAGTCTTCCTGTCTCCGGTTCCAACAGAGCGTGCTGTTCATGGTTGCAAAATTGTCCTCCTCCTCTTGCTCTTTAGCCAGTTCGATGAAAACCTGAAATAGGGAAGACAAGGCATTACCGGAGACTGAGGCCCACAGACAGAATGGCAGAGGAAGGGCAGACATCTGACTGATGATTGAGGTCCTGATTGAGGGACATTCAGGCATTGCTGGTTAGCTAACTTGTACAGTGGCACTCTGATGGTAAAGCCAACCTGCCCAACAGACCTTCCCCCAGAACTATCTGGAGGGCGGCTGCCAGGGTGTCACAATCTTTATAATTCTGCTGAAAATTTTGGATGAGGTGATGACCACCTAATGCAAACAAGGAAGGACTGGGACCAAAAAATGTCACCACTTCTTCAGCGGGAACGTGGTGGTACACAGTTCCCGCACCTCCAGCACTGAGTATATGTGTTAGCAAGGGGTGCTGGGGTGTGCTGGAGAGTCTATTACTGCTGACTACAGAAGAATCCATGGTCACTGGGGGGTTCTTGTATTGGTGGGGGAATGTTGCTGGTGGGGGATTTATTGTTGCAAGGGGGGAGTTGATTTGTTCTTAGGGGGGATTTATTGTTGCTAGGGGGGAATTTTTTGTTGCTGGGGGGGAGGGGTAATTTGTTATTGGATGGGGGGGTATATTGTTGCTAGGGGGATCTATTTTTGCTGAAAAGGATCTATTGTTGCTAAGGGGAATTTTTGGATGCTGGGGGGAGGGGGATCTATAGATGCAAATTACAGGGGATCGATTTTTCTGCGTTTACATACAAATTACTCAGCGCCACAACATGATACCTGGAACTGTAAGGGGTGATACAAGGGAGGTGGGTACAGGGCGGTGACAAAGGCTGGTGCTTAAAGTTGGGTAGGGGTAGAGACAAGGAGCGGGGGATTTGGGAGAACCTGTACCTATTTTCTGAAAAAAATAAAATAAAATAAAAAAGCACTTGGTACTAGTAACCAGTCGGTGATCCACTAATACCCTCTAACATATACTGCAGCCACACTAAAATCAGGTCTGCCATTTTACCTTAAACTGGATTATCCACAGCAGCAAAAGTACACAGAGCTCCTCACAGGGTCCATGGGGGTGTACTTCCTAAAGACTGTGAAATGTCCAAGGCAGGTTTGAAATTGATTGGTGGCTGGGCCGTGAAGAAGCTCTACTTTTTATGTTTACATTGGGCTTTGTCTATGCCAGAGACCGTATGGTGTGAATGGGCCCCAAGAGATTAAAGGAGACCCAATAGTCCTTCGGTCCCCCCTCCCCCTTCAAAACATGTTCAGAACTGTTACCTGTTCCAGCGTGGACTGGGAGAAGCTGTACTCCTCTACATTGAAGGTACGTTTCACTGCAACAGAGAAGCCAACACAGAGATGATATTCTATTTGCACATTTTGAGTTTTTGTGCTGTTCTCTTGAAAATCGGTTTCAGTGTGTTACTTTTCACAATTACATTTTACCTGCTTACTAGACCTCATTATCATAACTGTATTTGATATATAGATTTGCAGGTTCTTACTCCAGTGGTACTCTGTTTGATAAGCCAGTACAAAATGACAAAGCAGGATTTAAGTACTCATGAAAAGATTCTTTTGTTCGAGTCCGTTGAGGGACACAGGAAACTCTGAACGCTTCTGGTTATACTGCCGTCTACAGGAGACGTGGACACTGGCAAATGAAAAACTGTAGACCGGCTCAGGATAGCGCCTAAAACTCCTGCCCAAAATGCCTCCATTTTATAGCAAAGCAGTACCAAGAGCATGATCTTATAAACACAGTGAGACCAGTGTCCCTCAATGAACTCCGAGGAAAGGATTTTACGGGGAGTACAGAAATCCTACTTTTTTCCTTACTGTCCTGTAATACAGCGTGCCACTTGAAAAAAAAACCTATATACAAATATTAATGTTGAATAAGAACTTATATAAGAATTGTAATGTATGTGTACATTGTAGGGAATTGTGCTCTTTCAACCTTGTTGCAACAATTTGGTGAAGACCCTTTTTTGTTCCACCATGACTGTGTCCCTGTGTACAAAGCCACCTCCATAAAGACATGGTATGACTAGTTTGGTATGGAGGAACTTGAGTGTCCTGTACAGAGCCCTGACCTCAACCCTACTAAACACTTTTGGGATGAATTGGAAAGCTGATGGTAAGCCAGGTCAGGTACTGATGTAGGATGGTAAGCCAGGTCTCCTACACCAGTACCTGACCTCACAAATGGGCACAAATTCCCACAGACATCCTCCAAAATCTTGTGGAATCCTTCCTAGAGGAGTGGAGGATATTATAGACGTAAAGGGGACAACTCCATGTTAATGTTCATAGAGGGGGCAACTCCATATTAATGGACATGAATGGGATGTCCAACAAGCTCATACAGATGTGATGGATGGAGGAACAGGAGTGTCCCTCACAGAACACTGACCACAACCCTCCCGAACATCTTTAGGATGAATTGGAATGCCAAGGGTGAGCCAGGTTTTCTCATCCAACATCAGTACCTCACAAATGGACAAATTCTCACAGACACCTTCCAATATCTTATGGAAAGCCTTTCCAGAGGAGTGGAGGATGTTGTAGCTACAAAGGTCAGCCAACTCCATATAAATGGCCATATGGGGAACTCCATAATAATGGCCATAGAGGTCATGGGCAACTCCATATTGGTTATGGTTTTGGAATGGAACAACCAACAAGCTCCTGGTATTCATTTGCCAAGTAATAGGAATTTCACAATTTTACAGAGGCCACCATAACAAGAGGATGGGAAATCTTCCAATGGGGTCAACCTCTCTAACGACAAGAAAGGATTTTCCCTTACTTTGGAGAGCTTTCCTCTCACCTCCATTTGCGAATACATACTTAAAAAGCACATATAAAGCATTACATTTGCAAAGCAGTGCCATAAGTGTCCTGCAGAGAGCCCCAACCTCATCCCTACTGATCTCCTTTGGGATGAAATAGAACAGCAATGAATGAGCCAGGTCTTCTCATCCAGCATTAGTACCTGACCTTACAAACGGGCACAACGTCCCTCAAACACCCTCCAAAATCTTGTGGAAAGTCTTCCTAGAAGAGTTGAGGATGTTAAACACAGAGGGACAACTCCATATTACTGCCCATGGTTTTGGAATGAGGTGTCCAACAAAATCATACAGATGTGATGGATGAAGGAACAGTAGAGTGTGATGGTCGGTGTGATGGTGAGGTGTCCACACTCTTCTGGCCATACAGTGTACACATGTATCAGAATTATTATTATTATTATTATACAGGATTTATATAGCGCCGACAGTTTACGCAGCGCTTATAAAACCTGAATGAACTATACTATTACCTTTAAAGATCAAATCTATAGTATTTTTAAATCCATCAAGTATAAGTGCTGGAATTTGCCTTGTCATAAGCCATCTCCTGATCAGCAGCACTATGATGTAGTGAGGGTGGGGCCAGTACTAACAGCCAATCAGACTCTACAGCTGAGCACATGTGTTGGCAATACAAGAAAGCAGAGGGGTGCGCCATTAGCGTGCCACTCTTTTTTTGCCCAATCAGCAAGTTAGGAGCGTGTCCTTGACCAAACACTGCTGATATACTGGAGGCCAAGGCATTGCTTGCAGAGTTACAGAGTTGCACACCATGTTCGTTCAGCTTCCATTTTTTTGGGGGGGGGGTTGAGTTTCAAATAGAACATCTATTATAGTACATTGTCCTTATGTTGCCATTAATATAATATGACTGGAATATATGGAAAACAGAAGAGCCGCTACCTTGTCCCAGGTTAAAGAAGGCCTGTGATAGGGACTGGACGTCCTCCTTTGGAACTTTGTATGACATCAATGAAGCAAAGCTGGAAGACAGAAGAACAGTAAGTTTAGGTCTTCAGAAACCTACCACAGATGAGACTTACAGGGCAGTAAACCTAATGATACTGCTGGGAATGTCACATTCTAAGCAACAGTTTTTACAGGGGAGGGAAGGACCCGTATGATTAGCGTGTGCCATGGCATTGGGTGGAGCCAGTTCTAGGGGTGGGACAGGACATTTTGCTTTGGAGGACCAAGTGACCTTAGAGGGTGTTTAATAACCTCAATCCTCAAGCACCCCCAACAGGCCATGTTTTGTGAATTTTCCTAAGATAAAATATCTATTATAAATACCAAACCACTGACATTGCTATAAAGCACCTGCACCAGGTGAAGGAAAACCTGAAAACATGACCTGTTGGGGGTACTTGGGGACCAGGACTGGGAACCAATGTACTATAGGAAGCCGTTTAGAAAGATACAACACACACTGGATGGCACCAACCCATGAAGGTCTTTGAACTACTTTACCAAATACAGAACCATAAATGTGTATGCAGACATCATGCACAATACAATAAATAAATGTATATTCTATTATTATTATATAGATTTATTTAATGACATACCTCTCCTGGCGGCAGGCATTTGGGAAGTGTTTGAGAATCTCCCTGTGTAGGATCTCCATTTGCTGGGTCCCGGCGTCTGCATCCAGCTTCAGCTCTAGACTGTAGTGCCGACCAAATTTACTCTTCAGATGCTGCACTGAGCCGATATATCTGAGGAGAGGTACACATGGTTTATAGGAGTTCAGAGAGATGATAAACGGAGTATTATTCCATGTCAACCAAATGACAGATACTCTTTAAAAAATACCCCAATACTAAATGTTAAAATACCGATTATTGTTGGATTGTTAGATCCAAATTCAGCATTGTGATGTCAGAGCTAGGTGGACTTTGGACTTGTGTCTTTTTTTTTTTTTTTTAACCCGAGCAACTATGTAAGAACATCACCCACCTCAGCTGTCCAGAAACCATGATGGCCACCCGGTCACAGACGGCTTCGGCCTCCTCCATGATATGCGTGGTGAGGACAGCGGCCTGCTCCTTCCCTTTGAACGCAGATCTGATGACTTTCCTACACAAAGGACTACACATGAGAATCGTGACCCAGCAGAACTCATTATTAACAAGTTCCATTGTATGAGGCCATAGAGGAGAAGATAGAATACCACAGAATAGACAATAGGAGGCAGAACTTTGAAGGGTTAGAATGACACTGGACCATCACCTGATTTCTTGGCCTTGAGAAAAAGCGATGGGAAATACAGAATTACTTGGCAGTCAATGGTGGACAACGTGTCCCCTTACGTTGGTGGTCAGTGAGAAGAATATTCCTTACATTGGTGGTAAGTGGGAAGAATATTCCTTACATTGGTGATCAGTGAGAAGAATGTCCCTTACATTGGTGATCAGTGGGAAGAATGTTCCTTACATTGGTGATCAGTGAGAAGAATGTTCCTTACATTGGTGATCAGTGAGAAGAATGCTCCTTACATTGGTGATCAGTGAGAAGAATGTTCCTTACATTGGTGATCAGTGAGAAGAATGTTCCTTACATTGGTGATCAGTGGGAAGAATGTTCCTTACATTGGTGGTCAGTGGGAAGAATATTCCTTACATTGGTGGTCAGTGGTGTTGTGGAAATTTTTATTATTGTATGTTATCAGATGTCCCCCAGTGTCAGTTTTGCTGCAATACGCTCATGTGAGCGTGTCCGCACCTACAGACGTCGGAAGACTACTGGTTGCGGAAACAGCAAAACTAGCAAACAGATCTGTGTACATGGGAACCATAGTGTACCCATACAAAATTATGGCTCGCAGAGCCATATACACATGTGTCTGGTTCTTTTGAAGGAATACAAGTGTCTGATTGGCTGATTGTGAAGCCACCACCTTCCTTTCTTATTCATGTTTTATACTATAAATAAAGACAGCAGGTCCTATTCAGGAGGATTTGGCTAAGCTTAACGTGATACCAGCATCTGTTTGTGTTACGTGGAGAGATAAAAGCGCGCTTTCCCGGCATTATACAAGAGAGCTATTTATGTGCTTTTCAGCGCAACGGAAGTTTTTTTTTGCTTATAGACAAGCTTATAAAATCCACAACAGAGGGAAGCATTCTCCTTAAGTTGCTGGCTATTAGGAAGAATGCAGCTTACATTGGTGATCAGTGGGAAGAATGCTCCTTACATTGGTGGTCAGTGGGAAGCATGTCCCTTACATTGTTGATCATTCGGAAGAATGTTCCTTACATTGGTGATCAGTGGGAAGAATGCTCCTTACATTGGTGATCAGTGGGAAGAATGTTCCTTACATTGTTGATCATTCGGAAGAATGTTCCTTACATTGTTGGTCAGTGGGAAGAATGTCCCTTACATTGGTGGTCAGTGGGAAGAATGTTCCTTACATTGGTGATCAGTGAGAAGAATGTTCCTTACATTGGTGATCAGTGGGAAGAATGTTCCTTACATTGGTGATCAGTGAGAAGAATGTTCCTTACATTGGTGATCAGTGAGAAGAATGTTCCTTTCATTGGTGATCAGTGGGAAGAATGTTCCTTACATTGGTGATCAGGGATAAGAATGTTCCTTACATTGGTGATCAGTGATAAGAATGCTCCTTACATTGGTGATCAGTGGGAAGAATGTCCTTTACATTGGTGGGCAGTGAGAAGAATGTCCCTTACATTGGTGATCAGTGAGAAGAATGCTCCTTACATTGAAGGCCAGTTAGAAGAATGTTCCTTACATTGGTGGTCAATGGGAAGAATGTCCCTTACTTTAGGGTCAGAGTGGGGTGTCTTCTTAAATTGGTGGTGAGTGGGAAGAATAATGCTCAGTTTGGGGTTAGTGGGAAGAATGACATTTAGGTTGGGGGTCAATGGGCAAAATTCCCCCTTACATTGGTGGTCAGTGGGAAGAATGATGCCTACTTTGGAGTTAGTAGGTGAGCTGCTCCCCTTTACAATGGCATATTGATGATTCCAGGCTGAGAACAAGTAGACATGGTGCTATACACAGTGCTGTGGAATATGCTTTAGCAAAAAAGGTAATACTGTACATCCAAGGTACTCAAAAGATAAAAGAAAAGAAGGAGGGCGCACCGACCTAGTGCATTACCACTGGTAAGGTTTTTATTAAAGCATAAAAACAGCAAGATATATACTCACAAACGAGCATTTGTACAAGGCTTTGACAATGGAGCAGGTACGCTGTTCTGAAGACCGACACACCAGGACCTGATGTCGAGAAGGTCAATATATCGGTTTGACCTTCTCGACATCAGGTCCTGGTGTCGGTCTTCAGAACAGCGTACCTGCTCCATTGTCAAAGCCTTGTACAAATGCTCGTTTGTGAGTATATATCTTGCTGTTTTTATGCTTTAATAAAGCCTTACCAGTGGTAATGCACTAGGTCGGTGCGCCCTCCTTCTTTTCTTTTATCTTTTTAGTCTATGAATACCCATTATTCTGAGGAGGGCTGCAAGACGGCAGGCATTGCTTTATAAAGTTGGTAGCACCACATACTAAGATACTTGACACCCGAGCGCAGGAGAGATTTCTACTGTTCATCCAAGGTACCCACCACAATTGTTGTTTGGCTTTAGGGTCCATCCCTGTGGAAGGTTCATCCAGAAGCACAATATCAGGATTACCCAGCATGCTCAGGGCAAAACATAGCTATGTGAAGAGGAATGACATTAAATTATCCATAGGATCCAGAAACAGAAGAATGTAAATGCAAGGTGCATATCTAATGGGAGAAATCACCTTTCTCTGGGCTCCCGCTGACAGCTTCTTGGTAGGTTTCTGCCTGTCCTCTCTCATGTCCAGAGCTTCTACTATTCTGAAAACAAGGTCATAGTGAGAATCCTAGCAAACATAAAGGTCCAGTCCACTTCAGGTGTGTGTGAGCAGAGAAGGTTGAGGTGTCTGTACATCTGCTGTGCCCATTATGAGGGGTTCCCACCATCCCTATGCTGAGTTCCCAGGTCTGCACACCTGCTATGCCCGTTATGAGGGGTTCCCACCATCCCTATGCTGAGTTCCCGGGTCTGTACACCTGCTATGCCGTTATGAGGGGTTCCCACCATCCCTATGCTGAGTTCCCGGGTCTGTACACCTGCTGTGCCCATTATGAGGGGTTCCCACCATCCCTATGCTGAGTTCCCAGGCCTGTACACCTGCTGTACCCGTTATGAGGGGTTCCCACCATCCCTATGCTGAGTTCCCAGGCCTGTACACCTGCTGTGCCCGTTATGAGGGGTTCCCACTCCTCACCATTCAAGTTTTGAGTGGAGTGGCCCCTAAGAAGATATAATGTACATGGAATTCATGATCTCTGGGCCCCTAGATCTGGATCCTTCTGTTAAAGAATGACATTGTCTGATGAGACCCCATAGAACTCACCTGTCTATGACTTCTTTCAGGCTACTCTGGCTCATGCCTTTGATGGAGCCGTAGGTCTCCAGGTGTTCCTGCACTCTGATCTCCGGCCATAGATGGTTTAATTGAGGTGCATACCCCACATATCGTATGGGGCCCCCTGCTGTCTCCGTGGGGCCCGGATCTCCAACCCAGATCTGAAAACACATGTATAGAGATGACATCAGTATAGAGAGTTCGCCTCCCCATAGATTGTATACCCCCCCCCCAGCACTGACATCACCATCCTTCTCATTGGGCCTCAGGACATAAGAGAATCGATCAGGAGTGACACAGATTCTCTCAGAAAATACAATCTGCTATCATGTTAATTCCCCCCACTCTAGGACTCTACAGAGTTACCCCATACACATAGGCAAAGCTGCTGGAGCAATGAGAAGGCAGCAGGCCACTAAGCCCATAACATGTGTTATAGCAAAGCACCTCTGATTCTGTTTAGCCAGTATCAGAGGTGCTCCTCCAATATCCACAGTGCTCCTCTACTGTGTTCCCATCCACCAAATGCTGGGTCCTTTATTGCCTTTAAAGAGGCCCTGTCACCAGACCACTTACTCCACCAACAATCTTCCCATAAGATTATATTTTTATTTATTGTATTTTATTTATGGCTTTTGATTCCTTATGTAGACACACCATCGACAAAGCAAACAATGTATATCTCCCCCCAAAACAGGAAGTGTTCAATTCAATGTCCGGTCCATCCAACACTTCCTGTTTTGGGGTGAGATATACATTATTTGCTTTGTTTAAGGTCGATTGTGTGTATGGCTTATCTGGTGAGGGTATATTTACCTTTTCTCCTCTTGGATATCGTTTTCAGGTGCATCAATTCTGATTGATGTTGCACCCAGACGTGCTCGCCCAGCTCGTTTTTCATCCATTAGAGTTTGAACCAATGTGCTTTTGCCACCCCTCTATGCAGGTGAGTGCAGCAGTATTCGGGGTTTTTTGACCATCTCAAGTGTTGTTGGTAACACGGCTATATGGCTAGTGAAATGGGAACCTTGGTCCACCACTGATACACTTTCTTGATTTATTCCCATTAGGTGTGCTTTTTATTATAATCTACACCATATACAGCGACCAAGTCTCATATACAGTATGCTCCATATCAGTGAGGTCAAGTGTTTTTCCCTTTCTTGGTCTCCCCTTAGCCTGAACACATCCAACATATAGGTATGCTTTTGTGGTGTGATCTTTTATATGTGGGTTGGATGGTCAGGCTCTTTTTTTTTTAGTGTTGGATGGTCGAGCAGGTGTTTGTTGTGTGGAGTGTTTTTTTTTTTTTTTGTCTCTCTTGCTTAGGCAGGCCATACATGGGTCAAATTTCGAAAGAATTTTTTTTGTGAAAATCTTATCGAAGAATTTTCGTTCGTATTTCGCACCATTAGTGGGCTGCAGCAACAGCCGATTTTCCTGCGGCAATCAAATTTGAGTAATCGGACATGTTGGAAATTTTTGGAAAAACAAACAATTTTCTAATCAATGATGGGAGAATCGTGCGAGAAAGGTAACCGAAAAAGAAATGCGCATGTGCAAGAAAAGAAAATGTATTTTTATATATATATATATATATATATATATATATATATATATATATATATATATATATAAAATGTTTAATTGTATGTTAATATGGAATGATTATGTCTTGTTTGTGTGTGTATATATATATATATATATATATATATATATATATATATACCAGATGTTTTGATGAAGCAGTAATTACCAAATTACCAAACATTACGAAACATGTTGGCAGATCCCATACAAGTCACGTGATACCATATTTTATATATGTTCTCTGCATATATTTGGGCTTTGGTTGCCCCTTTGTTTCTCTTTTTATGAACAATATATACATATACATATATATATATACATATATATATATATATATATATATATATATATATATATATATATATATATATATATATATATATATTTAGCCTTTTTTATCTTTATAATAATGATTGGTGTGTGTATATATAGATAGATATCTCTATATATCTCTATATATCTCTCTCTATATATATATATATATATATATATAGATATATATATATATATATATCTTAAACATGGGGACTACTTTAAAAAGCCTATCTTCTACAATACTTTTTTCTTTCTAATATATACCGGGCTGGTGCCCCCTAGGTGTGAAACATGGGTTTTCCTCTCTATTAAGCCTCGTACACACGATCTGATTGTTGGCCAACCGAGCGTCTGATTTTTGTCCAAAGGGAGTGTGCCGGGATCTTGTCTTGCATACTAGCGGCACACAATTGTTGGCCAACAAACACGGATGTAGTGACGTACTACGAGGAATTTCAGCTCCTGAGCGCCACCCTCTGGGCACCTTCTGCTAATTTCGTGTTTGGTGAGCATTGATGCCGAGCATGCGTGTTTGTACTTTCAACTTTTGTGTGACGGACTTGTGTACAGACGATACGAAAATCAGACAACAGACCGTTGTCCGCAGAAAATTTTCCAGCCTGCCATCCAACATTTGTTGGCTGAAAGTTGGACAACAATTGTCCGATGGAGCGTACTAACGGTCAGATTTTAGAACAACAGTCTGTCATCACACAATCCCCTGCCAACAATCGGATCATGTGAACGAGGCTAAAGGCCCTCCCTCTAACAAACTCTTACCATAGAATAGAATAGAATATAATAGAATAGAATGAATATAGCTGTCTTCTGAAATTCGAAAATAATAGATTTAAAAACAGAATAAAATAGAAAAGAAAAAAAAAGAATAGAGTAAAAACAGAACAGAATTGAATAGAATAAAAATAGAATAGAGAATAAAGAAATAGAATATAAAAATACTGAATAGAATAAAAAGAATATAACCATCTCTTGAATTGAAATGTAGAAAAATGTAGAACCAGGTATTTCTTCACAATGAATTTGGATCGATTTGATATATTTTCGATGCACAGTCGATTCAAATACTTTGGAGAAATTCGAATCTGGTTGCAAGCGAATATAAGAAACCAAACTAAATGAAACAAATTTTGTTACGAATGCAACAAAACAAAAATTAGTAACTTAATGTATCAATCCAAAACTAAACAAATTTTTTCGTTCTGCACATGTCCAGTGCAGCCATCTTGGATGTGATGTCGGTAGCCCCGGCAGACTCAGAGCTGTCACCAAACTGTCACTCTACATTATTCCTCTTCACTCCTCTCCTGAATGCAACATAAAAGTTTTAGAGAGGGGTGGAAGAGCTGGGCCAGCACAGACAGTGATTAGCTCAGAAGAAGAGAGAGCTCTAAGGAAAGGAAAAACTCTGCAACTATTTAATATTCTGTATTCTTCTGTTCTTCTACCTGTACATTTTTTGGGGTTGGGATTTTTTTGCGTTTTTGGGCAAGCCTCAAACTCCCCTCCTCTGTTGCACTATGACAGGTTCTCTTTCCATATAACACAGAATACTAACAATCAGAACATTGGCTGACCTTCCCGGCATTCGGCTCCGTCTGTCCCACCATCATGTCCAGGATTGTGCTTTTCCCGCATCCATTGGGCCCCACCAGCCCGAGAATCTCCCCTGGAATTGGAGGCAAGGTTACCATGGTGACAACCACTTCCCGTGTACAGAGATGGATGGGGGGGGACTTACCTTTCCTTACACAAAAGGAGATGTTATTTACCACCAGCTTCCTCATTGTCTTCCCCACAATGGTCTTCCCCTTCTCATTGTACTCTTTGTGTAATCCACTCACCATGATGGCCGGTTTCTGGGAGAGACAAAGGTTAAAGTAGATGGAAACCCTCAATGGATGACATTTAGTTGGGTGAAGCTCTGAGTATAAAGGACCATTGGTGCGCTTTCTTCCGTCTTCCTGCATCTCAATCGTCTTTGGCCTCTGCCCTACTGACACCGTCCACTGCTCTACTGACACGTCCACTGCCCTACTGACACCGTCCTCTGCTCTACTGACACCGTCCTCTGCTCTACTGACACCGTCCTCTGCTCTACTGACACCGTCCTCTGCTCTACTGACACCGTCCACTGCTCTACTGACACCGTCCACAGCTCTACTGACACCGTCCACTGCCCTACTGACACCGTCCACTGCCCTACTGACACCTTCCTCTGCCCTACTGACACCGTCCACTGCTCTACTGACACGTCCACTGCCCTACTGACACCGTCCTCTGCTCTACTGACACCGTCCTCTGCTCTACTGACACCGTCCTCTGCTCTACTGACACCGTCCTCTGCTCTACTGACACCGTCCCCTGCTCTACTGACACCGTCCACTGCTCTACTGACACCGTCCACTGCTCTACTGACACCGTCCTCTGCTCTACTGACACCATCCACTGCTCTACTGACACCGTCCACTGCTCTACTGACACCGTCCACAGCCCTACTGACACCTTCCTCTGCCCTACTGACACCGTCCACTGCCCTACTGACACCTTCCTCTGCCCTACTGACACCGTCTACTGCTACCTTTATTACTGGCTATAAGATTATGCTAACTGTGCTGCAACCCCTTTTATTACATATTGATTAGTTTGGCGATTTATTTTTGGGGATCTACCTGGTTACTTGCATAAATAATTATATTAACATTAACATTATAATGATAATAATGTCCACATACCAGTATATATGTCCACAAAAAGTATATATGTGTTTTTGTGTGTATATATATATATATATATATAAATATATATATATATATATATATATATATATATATATATATATATATATATAAATATATATATATATATATATATATATATATATATATATATATATATATATATATATATATATATAGCTCAATTATATTATAATATACTTTTTCTGGACATATGAATATGGACATTAATATTAATATCATTATAATATTAATAGTAATTAATAATATCAATATTATGCAGTTTTCTATAAAGCCAGCAGGTGTCGCACTTGTCTTCTTTTCATATCGTTAGCGCTGTGCTCCATCTCCCTATCAGGCGGCTCAGTAAAAGTTTTCAATTAGACAAAGGGAGCTACAAAGCAATCTTCTCTGTAGCTAACTCATAAATCTGTTGGAAGCATTTGTCATGTATAGAAGTGTAGACAACTGTCTCTGCTCTACAAGTTTACCTATTATAGAAGGGGCACACTTTTTATAGCATATAGTAAAAAGAGATAAATTATATAATTAAAAATGGACCAAAACCCATTATAGTTTTCCTTTAAATAAACCCCTCCATGGGACCTCTATCCATCATCACTGTGATATCACAAATATAATAGAACGAACAATGTAACCAGATGGCACACAACCCATGGATACGGCTCTGGACGATGGCCAGTAACACCACACTGAGACCTAATGGGTTAAACTGCACTACAAATGAGGTACTACTGTCCAGGTGTCTGTCCAGGATGTCCGTACCTCATAAGAGTCGGATGCCATGTACTCGCCAACCCGCGCTCTTTCTGTCCGGACGTCCTCGTCTTCATCCTCCGGGACCTCGGTGAACTTCCATGCTTTGCCTTTCTTGTCTTTCGTCCTGTGGCCCAGAGAAAGCAAAAACGGATATTAAGTCAAATGTGAGGGAACTGTATTGGCCGCCATCATCAACAAAGACATTATTTCATTTGCTAGCCCAAAAAAGTGGAAACGAGTGACTGCAGAGGAAGACTCCGGGCTCCATCCAGTCTTCTGATGTTCATGATGTATCCACAGTCCTATCAGACAGGAGATCCGAGAAAACAGGTTCAAGTTGATAACCCCCGTCCATGGTGCATTTGCTGGAACTTCTCGGCTGATTAGACATGTGCAATTTGTTTCGGTCCGAATGTGAATTCGGACCAATTTTTGGTTGTTCGAAGATTCGAATGTATCCGAATCTCCAAATGAAATAGTAACGAATTTTGTTGAAATTCATTTCACTTTGTTTATTTGTTTTCTAAAGAATTCCACATTTTTGGAACGATTCACATTTAGGTTGGTTGAAAAATGATCGACCAATTAGAATTCTGTGTGAAGAATAGCTGGTTGCAGCAGGCCGCTGCATCAACATGGCGACAAGGTGCTTTGGGGCGGGGGGCAGGCCGAGTGCCCCCCCCATGTTGAGGGTATGTGGACTAGCATGGTTCAGGAGGGGGAGGGGTGCACTTGCTTGCCCCTTCCCTTTCCTGACCTGCATGCTCGGATAAGGGTCTGCTATGGATTTTGGGAGGGACCCCATGCCGTGTTTTTTTAATTTTGAATGGGTTCCCCTTAAAACTCATACCAGACCTGAAGGGCCCGGTATGGATTGGGGGGGACCCCCGCTGTTTTTTTTTTTTTTTCTACATTTTTCATTGCCGGAATTCTTTTGTTTACATTTCAGCTGTCAGTGGGGAAGCCGCTGACAGCTGATGAGTCATCGGGTTGTTAAGGACGCGGCGGCGGCCGGCTTCTCAGTCTGCTCCATAACAACCAGCTATTCTTCACAAAGAATTCGAATCGGTCGATCATTTTTCGACCGATCTGAATTCAAATCGTTCCAAAAATGTAGAAAATTGATAAACAAAACAAAATTAAACTAAATGAAAATAATAACATATCTAATCTATCCGAAACGTAACCAGTAGGCCAGTACAGTTGATCGGAGGAGGAAAATTGTGGCAGCAGGTTAGTGGGGGAGGAGAGTAGTGCCAGGAGTCACAGCGCCCCCTCCTTGTGATCACTGTATATTGCATTCAATGTGTTCAATTAATTTCCAAACAAAAAATGAATTCTACCTGAACAGGGAATCCTTTCTAATTGATTTTCCTCCATTCTTTACCTCTAGGTGGCGCAGGAGAAGCAGCAGGATAACGCACTGTATGTATGGCTGTAGAGAAAGAAGAATTGTGATATTCAGATATTTAGGACCGCTTCTCCCAAAAAAACATTTCACTAAAGCAGCCATCATGGAAGAGCAATAGGCTGCAATACATCCCCCAAAAAAATGCTGTACCCTGTGACACGCCCCCTGCTGGTCAGAGCCAGAGCTCACCAATCAGTAGGGAGCATGTACTTTAGGTCCAACCCAGAAGGGGGGGGGTGTCAGACCTCTGCATAGGCACCACTGCCTCCCCGCTGGGAGTATGGGTCCTTCTCTGGAAGCCTGCTGTCAGGAGACAGGTTTTTCTACTCAGGCTGTGGCTGTTTTCTGAAGAAAACCAACTGTATGTTTTTGGTCACCTTTTGTACATACCTGGAATGTATTTATCTGATATAAACCAAAACTTTAGTTGGGGTACACCTAAAAACTATTATTATATAATAATAATGTGTATTTGTGTACCCTACTGTAAGTCTCTCCAAAACACCATTGTGGTCCCCAGAATACAAAGTGCAGATAATGACTTCCAGAAAGTTGGAATTAGTATGGAAACGCCCTTCTCCATAGGACAGTGCCCAGGCTTAGGTGTATGGGGTTCAGGCACGGCATCGTGCAATGGGGAGCATCTACACTGCATAGCCCAGAAGTCATAGCGGTGCCACGGAGAGGATTACATAAGCCTGTTAGGAAGCCCAACCCCCAGCCTTTAATTTATATTTTTGTTCTGGATGGAGTGGGGGTCGGTTAGAGCCTATGGCAAGCTGTCTTTGTCACCCATTTTCTACTGGGGAGATTGCTCACTTCCTGTTGGGACAGGAAGTGAGGAGAAAGCTCACTTCCTGTTGGGACAGGATGTGAGCACACATTTTTGGCAAAGTGGGGAAGGATTATAAATTCTGATACATTTTTATTACTGTCTGTGCCTTGCTGGCCCGGTGACTACTGCACCTTTCATCCTTTTCATGGGTGTCACAGGGTCAAAAAGCGAGGGAAATTCACTGATATATTTTAACAGCAAGGACAACAACAGCTGCACTGTCTGCTGCCCTCTGGTGGCTACACTACAGATATGAAATATCACCAAAAAAATATGACCTCAACAGGAGTCATTAAAAAAAAAAAAGTCACTATACCAACAATAAATACATAAAACATAGATCGGCTTACAGCTAAAACTGCCACCAACACCCGGCCGAGTTGTGTGTAGCTGTTTTCATCCCCTGAAACTTTCCAGGATTTCTGAAACAGAAAACAGAAAAAAAAAACAATCCCTGCATTTCTGCCACTGTCCTTATCTTCGCTGTTACTTGTTATCGACCCCTGGCTTCTTCATCAACTGCGCTTTTATCTGATCCCATCCAGCTACTACTGACTTTTGGCTTGTTTACTGACTACACTTCTGCTTGATCCCTACCTGATACCTTACCCCGGCTTGCTCACCTCGACCTGGTACTAGCATGCACCAAATCTCCACCATCGGGAGCTCTGGTTAATACCCGCTAGTACCTAGACCCCATGCCTCAGGTGAACCCATGTCATCTGCTGGGAGGATCTACCTGTATATTTCCTGCTGACTATTTGTGAATCTCTCTACTGCTACAGCCATTGGCCATGAGCCTGATCCTATACCGTGACAGCTGATGGAGGTTGATGGGAGGATAGGCGGTTAGGAAGCATCCCGCCAACCTTATGGCTAATTCATGGAAGCACCAACATCCAATGAAGTCATACCAGACTTTAGCATATCCTGTCTACTTCCATCAGGCGCTGTAGGGTGGCTCTGGCAATGAACCATCTCTGCTGGTCATCAAATAAATGTCAAGATCCGAAGAATCAGAAGAGCCAAACCTGCCTAACCCCGCTCCGTTCTTACCTTTAGGAAGCAGATCAAACATCCAATCAGGGGGTAGATGGGGATAAATAAAGAGAACAGGTCATGGCAGAGGGTAAATATCAAATCGTTGCCGATGACGGAGACAAGCTCGACCGTGGTGATGGTGATCAGACACATCTAAAGGACGTAGAAGGAGGAAAAAGAAGGTGACTAACGGGGGCAGAGATATAATAACATTTATAGCAAGAAACAAGCTTCCCTGAACTACTGTATAACCAAAGCGTTTCAAACTAAAAAAAATATATATATATTTTCTAGCAGGGGGAAAGTTTGGGCAACTAGATGCACCTTCACTTAGTTTTTAATGCTCCGTAGATGCCCAAAAACCGGGCCATTTACATCAGGCAAAGCTCTAACAATTCCAGATAGTGCTTCCGCTAACCTTGTTAAGAAAAGAGGGAAGGTGTAGCTAAAATATAAATTTCCAATATTAAAACCCAAGATATTCTTTTATTTAATTATCCAAAAAGCAATAGTTACACATAATTCAGTTTAAAATGTTTATTTTAAAATTTAAACTTTAAATACTTGCCCAAGCCAATTTCAAACTGTACTGTATATTGTATAGATTTATTTCTATTTGGATCATTAAATATCTTGGGTTCTAATATTGGTAACTTATATTTAGCTAATATTCCAAATAAGATATTTATGCCAGTATTGGAACCCAGGATATTTAATGATCCAAATAGAAATAAATGTATACAATATACAGTACTGTTTGAAATTGGCTTGGGCAAGTATTTAAAATTATAATTTAAAATTAAACATTTTAAACTGAATTTTGTGCAACTGTATTGCTTTTTGGAAAATTAA
Organism: Aquarana catesbeiana; assembly: GCF_042186555.1. NCBI lineage: Eukaryota > Metazoa > Chordata > Amphibia > Anura > Ranidae > Aquarana > Aquarana catesbeiana. The sequence goes on along the minus strand of NC_133335.1, from coordinate 234,906,323 downwards.
ATAAAATAATATCTTGGGTTGTAATATTTGGCAGTTTATATTTAAATACACCTTCCCTCTTTTCTTTACAAGGTTAGTGGCATTAAAAGGGAAGGTGTAACTAAACATAAACTGCCAAATGATAGAACCCAATATATTCTTTTATTTATTGATCCAAATGGCAATAAATGTATACAATACACAGTTTTAAAATTGATTTGGGAAAGTATTTAAAATTTAAAATGTAAAATTACAAAATTCTAAACTGAATTTTGTGTACCTTTTATGGCTATTTGGATCATTAAATAAAACTATCTTGGGTTCTAATATTTGGAAGTTTGTATGAAACCTTCCCTCTTTTGTTTACAAGGCTAGTGACGTTAGGAGGGAAGGTGCAATTAAATATAAAGTGCCAAATATTAGAACCCAAGATATGATTTTATTCAATGATCCAAATAGCAATAAAAGTCCACAATATACAGTACAGTTTATAACTGACATGGGAAAGTATAGTTAAAATTAAAAATGACAAATTTAAAACGGAATTTTTGTGGTGGATCATTAAACAAAAATATCTTGGGTTCTCATATTTGGCAGTTTATATTTAAATACATCTTCCCTCTTTTCTTTACAAGGTTAGTGGCATCAAGAGGGAAGGTGTATCTAAATATCAACTGCCAAATATTAGAACCCAAGATATTTTTGTTTAATGATCCACCACAAAAATTCCGTTTTTAAATTTGTCATTTTTAATTTCAACTATACTAGTAGATTTTATTTAATGATCTAAATTGCAATAAAGGTACACAAAATTCAGTTTAAAATTAGTCATTTTTATTTTAAAGCTTGCCCAAGTCAATTTTTAAACTTTATTTTGTATACATTTATTGCTATTTAGATCATTAAATAAAATAATATCTTGGGTTCGAATAGTTGTCAGTTTACATTTAAATACACCTTCCCTCTATTCTTGACAAGGTTAGCGCCATTAGGAGAGAAGGTGTAACTAAATATACAGTAAATTGCCAAATATTAGAACCCAAGATATGATTATATTCAATGATCCAAATAGCAATATATGTACACATAATACAGTTTAAAATTGACATTGGCAAGTGTTTACAATTAAAATTACAAATTTCTATTTTTTTTTTTTAATTTTTTTTTTTTTATCAGAACACAATTTACAAAATTTTAAACTGAACTTTGTGTACCTTTATTGCTATTTGGATCATTAAATAAAACTATCTTGGGATCTAAAATTGGGCAGTTTATATTTAAATACACCTTTCCTCTTTTCTTTACAAGGTTAGTGGCGTTAGGAGGAAAGGTGTATCTAAATATAAACTGCCAAATATTAGAACCCGAGATTTTCTTTTATTTAATGGTCCAAATAGCAATATACGGTTTAGTTTAAAATTTGTAACTTTTAATTTTAAATACTTGACCAAGTCAATTTTAAACTGAATTTTGTATACATTTATTAAAAAAGGTATTTATAATGTTTTTAAATATATTTTAAATTGAATGGGTTTTTTTTTTTTACAAGGTGAGGGTTTATATACGCTTTAAAAATGATTGAAAAAATATATTCCCTTGAAAATGATTGTTTCAAGTATAAGAAATGAAGACACTGCAAGCTGTTAGTCTGAAGAGTCATGTTGAACTATATAATTACATCCAGGTCAAAGGAAAGAACAGGAAACGGGAAGAACAAACAATGCAATATTACCATAAACAAATAGTCACTGTATTTGTACAATAACTCCATAACAGTGATTGAATGTAATTAATATTAAAGATGATTGAAAATACAGTAAATATCCCCCTTTAAGTCACCTAGTCATGGCCCACAGTACATACCATAGAAAAGAAAATGGACCACCACTGCCGGGTGTCACTGATGGATTTGTACATAAAGGAAGCCACGTAGGTTAGCAGCACCGCTGCAGGAACATAGCCGATTATGCAGAAGACCTGAAATAGAAAGCATTGCTTGATTCATGGGGAAATTCCTCTTCTCCGATATTCATTGAGGGACACGGCTCACGCCCCCCCCCCCCGGGCGGAATCTTTTTTAGCAGCTCTGTTATCATAGTTTTTGGTTTTGCTAGCCACAGACATGTCAATTTCATTCACATTCGATTTACCAGGAATTGCAAAAATGAATCATGAAAGGTCAAAAAATAAAGAAACTAATTTTGGGTTCTGAATCACCAGAAACTAACAATTTAGCCAAGGGTTTAATTGACTGCCAGAACTCGGTCAATAGTGAATTCTAAACCGAGTGGAAATCTGTGTGGGCAAAAAGGAAGGAATGCCTTCTGGTGGATAGTGCCTAGTAATGGATTTTGGTGATGGGCCCTCTCGGAGATTGGGCTGCTGCCTTTTTTTTGTGCGACCTTAGCGTCGTTTTAGCATGTAGACTTAAAAAGATAAAAGGTTGAAAGAAAAGAACCGCCCGGTGTCGAGAGAAATGGGACTCCTAAAATATGACTTATGAACCTTTATTAAAAATTAGCAACATGTACATCAAGCCAACGTGTTTCGGGGGAACAGACTCCCCTCCTCTTCAGGACAATTGCTACCTATACAACTAAAGCCGGCATCCTACCATTCAGAAACCTTGATCCAACATAACCACTCATGGGAATTGTTCCCACCAAATAGTACTCAGGAACAGCCCTAAAGAAGAGGAGTCTATTCCCCTGAAACATGTAGGCTTGATGCACAGTACATGTTGCCAATTTTTAATAAATCGCCCACAAACCATATTTTAGAGGTCACATTTCTCTTGACACCGGCGCTCCTTTCTTTTTATTTAAGTCCACATGCTGAAATGGTCTTAAGGTCACACAGAAAAGACAGCAGCCCAATCCCAAAGAGGGCCCATAGCCATCATCCATCACTGGGCACTATCCACCGGAAGACATTTCTTCTTTTTTTGCCCACACGAATACCCACTGAGGACCAGTGACCAATCCAGTCAGTCCAGCATGGTCTCCAACACAATCTAGATAGACTTTTAATTTTAGGTAGCACCAACATTTCCGTCTATGGTATAGGTTTAATGACAGCTTCCATAAAGTCTATTGAAATAGAGGAAAATTGCAATCCAATTGAAATGGAAAGGAAAAAACCTAGGATAATCTTATAGTAAGTGCACAGACTTTTCCTCCTTGTTCGATCAGGGTAGTTTTGATGCCATCTCCTTGCAGTTGACCGAAGCCACCAATTTATGTCTCCCATTCCTTGAGAGTTTGAAAAAAAAAGGAATAAAAAAGTTTCATCTCTTAATGAAATTGTATGTGTATGGCCAGCTTTAAAGGCAGCGTGCCCGTCAAGTCCTCCAGTGAATATAAACATACAATATCTATAATCCAATGGACAATGAGATTTCACGGTATATGACAGAAATCAAGAAATACAGAAGCTCACCAAGGTAACGAATGTTCCCACATAAAGTGAAATTCCCTTATTACAGATGAACAAAATTCCCAGCATGATGGAGAGAATCAACAGGAAAAAAAGCATGTCCACCGAAGCTTGTCCAACCCAATAGGCAGACTGGTAGAGGCCCGACATCTTCAGCTGGGTGTAGGCCTTCACCTAGTGTAAAGAGATGGACAAGTATTATCAATCCATTAACTGCTGATGTATAATGGATAAAGACTTGGGGTACCAACAGATACAAAAAACCCCCGGGAAAAACACTTTGGGGAATGGAAGGGGAGGTGAGACTAATCATCCATCCCCTCATAAGAAATATTAATGTAGCCACCCTGCCTTAAGCAGAGGTGACTAGTAAATTTAGTTCTGCTCTCCCCAAAGCACAGGGTTGCTGCTGTGTTTTGTGGAATGGAAAAAGGTGGATGACCGCACACTAGCACTTGGAAGATCTGAAAATTGTTTTTTAGAAGTGATCTATTGATGAAAGTATTAGTATTTGGGGAGTGGCCTGAAGAGTTTTGGGGAAGTGTGTGCAGTAGAGCTGTGTTGAGTAGGCCAATAGTCCTTTAGGACTAGGACAGATTCCTCCAGTTGCCTTGACTGGTTGAGGAGCGTACAGCTCCCAAAGTGGAGAGCCAGGGAGAGAAGTCCTGCTAAAGGGGGATTAGGTTTGCCCTCAGAAGAGGTATCTGAAACCCTAACCCCTTCTCCCTGTGAGCCAGAGGAATAAAAACTTGGAAAGACTAAAGTGACTAGCACTCTCCATTCTTGAATTTCTCCACTGCGGTCATGGATTCAACCTGGGGTAATGTCAGTTGCCTCTTTGCTGGGGGTTTTTCCTTCCCTGTTCAGGGAGGGGTTGCTACATTTTAGCTGATTTGTTTAATAAGAGAAAAGCAGCATGTTGACCTAATTGCCCTTACACTCGTCTTCTGTTCCATCCTGAGGAGCAAAAACCTTATGTATGCTCCAAGTCATTCTGCTTTGAGCTTACACAGGGCTAAGGACTCTCCCTCTGACCCCATATGACAATTCTGGTGTTTGGCAATTGGTTCTGAACACTGCATTGTGGGAGGAAGAGGACAGAATCGCATGCTCCTGATACCCAGAGCACTGGTCAATTCACGCTTCTCTGGAGTGGCATGTGATTCGACGTAAGGTGAGTAGGGTTGGGCATGCCTTCTCTACTGTTTCCAGAGATAGAGAATAGTGGGAATGCAACCCTACACACACCTACTAAAGGAACAACGTCACTACAGAACTATGGACAGGATGGCACGAAGGGTGTATGGGTATTGAAGCTGGGCAAACGGCATGCCAGCTCTTACCTTATGGTTGTAGATGTTCTCCATGGCAAAATAAGGCAACATCCCAGCAGCTAAAATTCCCAGATATATGACCAGGAAGTACAGAGTGATCTTGTATGATACATCCAAGTATTCCTGAAGACATAAAATATACAATTATTCTAAGTGTGATTTAATGGCTCGCATGGGCAGAAGAAAATCTCTTTCTTCAATTCATGCAAATCAGGCTTATCTCATTGATATATAAAAGAGATTAGAACAGTTTTCACTGCGGAGCTCCATAATCATATAAACCCTTTGAGGTGGAGCTGCACTGTTGGGTTTCTAAAGAGAAGGCACGGCAGATGCTGTTTACTTTCAGACTGTCTCTCTCTCTAACTGATACTATACAAGGCCTTCTGAACAGAGGAGGGGGAAGTTGAAGGAGTAATTTTTTGACTAATGTGCTATGTGTGAGTTTCCATGTCTGTACACCTGCTGTACCTTTTATGAGGGGTTCCCACCATACCTGCAATGAGTTTCTAAGTGTGTACACCTGCTGTGCCCATTGTGAGGGATTCCCGCCATTCCTGTGCTGAGTTCCCAAGTCTGAACACCTGCTGTGCCTATTATGAGGGGTTTACACCATCCCTGTGCAGAGTTCTCGGGTCTGTGCACCTGCTGTGCCCATTATGAGGAGTTCCCTCCATTCCTGTGCTGAGTTCCCAGGTCTGTATGCCTGCTGCACCAATTATGAGAGGTTCTTACCATTCTTACCATCCCTGTGCTGATTTTCTGGGTCTGTACACCTGCTGTGCCCACTATCAGGGGTTCCAACCATCCCTGTGCTGAGTTCCTGGGTCTGTATGCCTGCCATTATGAGGGGTTCCCACAATCCCTGTGCTGATTTTACGGGTCTGTACACCTGCTTTGGCCATTATGAGGGGTTTATACCATCCATGGGCTGAGTTCCCGGGTCTTTACACCTGCTGTGCCCATTTTGAGGAGTTCCCACTATTCCTGTGCTGAGTTCTCAGGTTTGTATAGCTGCTTTGCCTTTATGAGGGGTTCCCACCATCCCTGTGCTGAGTTCCCGGGTCTGTACACCTGCTGTGCCCATTATGAGGGGTTTCCACCATCCCTGTGCTGAGTTCTCGGGTCTGTACACATGCTGTGCCCATTAGGAACTGTTGCCACCATCCCTGGGGTTTTTTTTTTAGTGGTCTCGTTTTATGGAGAATGTAACAGGAGTTGCTGAGACACAGAAAGGTGGGAACACCCAAAGTTTCCCAGGTGGACAGTAGCAGAGTCAGAAATTATAAGAGGGGAAGTGTGATGTTGGAGCATCCAAAACACATAAGAAGGAAGAGCCTACTTAGCCCACCAGGCTTCACCTGCAACTAAAATACCTCTTTTGGGGAAATGGCCCCGTTTAGGTGTATAGTATTAGAATGAGTTCTCACCTTGGGGAAAGGGCTGCTCCACACTTGGATGCTCTCGTTGACATTCAGCTGTCTCAGCAGAGTGTTACTGATGGTGTTAATAAGGACCGGTAGGGTGTGCACCATGGTACTATTGAACACGACTTCATAGATGAAATACTGGAAGACACAAACACAAGATGGTGCAGTGATGACCCCTCTAGACGTGCAGTAATCCGTTCTGCTCATTATATGTAAAATGCACTGATGCAGATTCTATAGGACTAAACAGGAGGGCAGAGATTCAACCCAGTGACACCAAGACTAGAAATAAGGGATAGGGGGTGTCACTAGGACAGGAAGGGAGTCCTTTCACCAGATTCCAGCTTTCTCGTTACAGTTGTCAGTGGAAGATTTTTCTATTGCACTGAATAAACACCCAACTTCTGCCCTTCCCCCTTATTTTTTCATCAACCGCAGATCCTCCATCTTGGAATAAGTCATGTGATGCAACCTGGATAGGAGGAAATATCCCCAAGGGGGTGACCAAGAACCTAACAGAGGATCCAACCCTTACTCGTATGTCTAACTGGAGATGGACTTTAAGCATTTGAGAATTTTAAACGTAGGAGATCGGTCCTAAAAGGACTTCAACAAAGGTATCTCCTACATTCAACTGACTTTCTGCCACCATTATTAAAAAGGTTACTGAACCCAGGAGCCTGCATTTACTATATCTGGTACCCCACAGTACACAGAACATGGTAATGCTATTATTTTAGTAAATATAAACTGCTAAATACCTTTTTTTATCAACAGTATATAGCAGTCTTGTGACTTCTATCAGTGTCTGGTTAAAGCTTTTAGGAGGAGTTTTCATGCTCCTCTGACTGTCCTATGAGGCTGCATGACTCCTGAACCTCTGTCTGGACAGAGCTGATTGGCGCTGTGCTGATCACATGCATCCTCCAAAAAAAAAAAACCTCTTTAGCCATACGCAACAAACTGAGCATGTGCAGAGTGACTCCAAGACTCTCTTCTATCAAGAGATGGATTGGGGACAGTAGAAAAAGGGGAGGATCAGAGAAGGCAGGATCAAACAGCCTTTTATAACAAGCATGCTTTACTGCATATACAGACTGATTTTAGTGTTGTGGGTTTAGTAACACTTTAGAGCAATTGCTTGCAAACTGCCAAAATGCAGCCAAACCTATAGTAATACTTTGTAACAATCTATTGTTACATTGTATTTACTCTTTCATTCATACGCAGATCATAAGCTGTGACCTTTTATCTGCATATCGGTTAAAGGAATGTTGCAAGTATAAAATGTTTTTCATTTACGTGTATTCCTATTTGAAGTCTTAATCCTAATCACCCTCAATTCTTTTATCTTCCTAGCTATAATTTTCCAGCATTTTTTTTTACTATTAATAATGGCTTTTTTTCGTTTTTTTTAGCCATTGTAACAATCTATTGTCTATTGTATTTATTCTTTCATTCGGGCCGAGCAAAATTTCAGCCCGAACATCGCCTGTTCACCCCTTGAAGGGGGCACAGTGCATTCTAAGCCCTGATTGGGCAAAGCTTCGCCCAATCAGGACACAGTGAATAGCTGGTTGTTAAGGAGCGGGCCGGGAAAGGATGCAGCGGTGGTGGCACCGCACCCCTTGTGACATCACCGACCGGTGCATGCTGGGTCGGCAACATCACAAGGGGGCGGGGCCACCGCCCTTATTTATATAAGAACTGTCATACAGCAAGCCAGGCATTCAGCGGTTTTCCTTAGTTGACGGCTGAGCTTTTTTTCTTTTTGGGGTCCAGCGGTGCAGCGGGTGTCATGATTGACAATGAATTTACATGGGGGGAGGGCATTGTTTTTTCATTTTTTATTTTTTAATAAAGGACTTGTCAAAAACTGCCTGCAGACTTGGACAACCACAGCCCAGGGTTGTGGGGATGAGCCCCTCATCCCCATCAACATGGGGACAAGATGCTTTGGGGTGGGTCCCAAAGCACCCACCCCCCCCCCTTATGTGGAGGGAATGTGGCCTGGTGTGGTTTGGGGGAGGCCCTAATTCCTGGCATTTTTGTCATGTCATTTTACACAGGACACACTATAGAATAAAATGTATACATTTTCTTTATAGTAAAACAATTTAAACAACTAGAGCGCTCAAAGCGGAAAAAAAAATGTATGTTTTTTGTTTTGTTTTTATGTCTTTATGCTTATAGAATATAGAATTAAGAAAATGTTTACTATGTAATATTGCCAAAGGAAAGCCTAGTTTGTTCTTAATAACTATCGCCAAATAAAGAGGCCTACACAGGAAATGTGAAAGTTGTTCTGGTCTATAAAGGCTATATAGGGGGAGAGCTGAATTAAACAGGATGCTTCCTTTGGCCCACTACACATTTTCCCACCAGTGATTGGATAAATGTGGCGCATGCTGTACTCTACTCACTACTTACACCCTCCTACCTTTTCTGAACTAATGACATCCAAACCGCCACTGTGAGGAGCGACAGACATATAGTCGGTCCCGTTCATCAGCTCCACCTTTATTCTTTGGCTGTGCAGGTGGTCAATTATCTCATCTATACTGGCACCTGCGGAGAAAAAAGGCCGAAGCTTTACGATGGATAGTTTGCATTTGTGTTAAATATAATCATTGTCAGCAAGACAGAAATTAAAGAAAAGGAGAAGGAGAATTATATTATTTATTAATATGATGGTCCACCAAGAGACACTGGTGGAAGAGGAGGAGAAGGGAGAACATTACTATGCTGGTCCATCAAGAGACACTGGTGTAAGAGGAGGAGAAGAGAGAACATTACTATGGTGGTCCACGAGGAGGCTCAGATGGAAGAGGAGGAGAAGAAGGGAGAACATTACTATGGTGGTCCACCAAGAGGCACCGGTGGAAGAGGAGGAGAAGGGAGGACATTACTATAGTGGTTCACCAAGAGGCACTGGTGGAAGCGGAGAAGGGAGAAAATTACTATGGTGGTCCACCAAGGGGCACCAGTGGAAGAAGAAAGGAAGGGAGAACCTTACTATGGTGGTTCATCAAAAGTCACCGGTGGAAGAGGAGGAGAAGGGAGATCATTATTACTGTGGTCCACCGAGAGGCCCCAGTGGAAGAGGAGGAGAAGAGAGAACATTATTATTATGGTGGTCCACCAAGAGGCACTGGTGGAAAAGAAGGAAAAGGAGAACATTACTATGGTGGTTCACCAAGAGGTCCCAGTGGAAGAGGAGGAGAAAGGAGATTATTATTATGGTGGTCCACCAAGAGGCACTGGTGAAAGAGATGGAGAAGAAAGAACATTACAATGGTGGTCCATTAAGAGGCACCAGTGGAAGAGGAGGAGAAAAGAGAACGTTATTACGATGGTCCACCAAGAGGCATCAGTGGAAGCGGAAGAGAAAAGAGAATTAATGGTGGTCCACCAAAAGTGTAAGCAGTGGAAAGAAATGAAAAGGTAGAACATTACAATGGTGGTCCACCGATAGACACTGGCGGAAGAGGAGAAGGGAGAACATTCTTAGGGTGGCTCACCAAGAGCCACTGGTGGTGAAGTTTTCACCCATCCTTGGTAACCATGCGGTTTACATTCCTGCAACAGCTTGGCACCACCATCTTCTGCTGTTCAAGCTTTACTATTGGTCACTAAGGCGACAAACCACGCTAAAGGACCAATACTTAGGAAGAAGGTGTGGAACCTTAACCCTCACAGCAAAAGCTAAAAAATAGTCTGCTTGTGCCTTTGGAGCTACTGAATGTTCTGGTGTGTTTTTCCAGGATTAGAGTACAGTGTGGATGTGCATATGAACCGCACTATGTGTAAGGGTCACTATGGGTAAGGGTGACTATGTGTAAGGGTTCCTTGGCATTTTGAACCCACCAAAGTAAGACTTTATTGAAGACTTGGGTTTATTTCCTGCTAAAAGCCCAAAGCTTTTTCTTCCAAATGGTGCATCCAACTAAATAAAGGGGATGTGGGCATGCAGCTTTGACATTACATATAAATTACTAATTGTTGTGCTGTGCCTGGTATTCCCCTTTAAGTAACATCAGGGATCCAAAGGCTACCTGTGGAGCTCTGGATAAGAAGGCTGGTGAGGTCCTTCTGACTCTTCTGTCCCGGACGCAGGAAATACAGATCCGGAGACAGCTTGATGGGAACGGAATGCTTGTGGTTGTACCAGTGAAGAATGTTTACTGCGACCTGGGCAGCCAGGAAAAGGAATAAAGACAGACACCTGGAAGAGAAGGAACAGAAGGATTTAAAGTGTAAAACATAAATTTAGTTTCAGAATGTTTTGGCATCATGCCCCACTTTATGAAATTTTTTAGTAAAATTATTTTTGTGACCTTAGCATCCTGTATATAGCTGCAGATAAGCAAGTTTGGTTTACGGTCATGCGAGTCTGCATTTGGCTGTTTTATGCTAATAAAACATTCATTAATGGTACACTTAGCTGGTGCCCCCTTGTGTCCCTTTTTTACTTCTATCACCAAAGTAGCCTCAGATCCCAGGGAGCTATATAAGGAACAACACAGCCACATTATGTTCAACCGCATTTCATCCTTCTACCCACACATTTCTATTGACTGGTGTTATGGTACTCTCAGAATCCCTGCCAAGACTACAGTTCCCAGTAACAATGCTGGGGATGGGTCTTCTTACCAGAAGGGTATTTAGGCTCCAGCCTTAGAAGTTGTAGGTGCTGTGTCTTCTCACCAGCTACTAAGGAGCTAAAATACTTACCTGCTAGTTACGTGCTTGTTCCTGATCTGGATTGACTTAACTACTCTATTGCCTGCTATGACCCCTGCCTGTAGCAGACTACCCTTTTGCCTGCCAGCTGCCTTGACTTCTACTTGAACCTGGCTGCTCTCTTGCCTGCCATGACCTCTGCCTGGACCTGGCTGCTCTCTTGCCTGCCATGACCTCTGCCTGGGCCTGGCTGCTATCCTGCCTGCCATGACCTTTGCCTTGACCTGGCTGCTCTCTGACCTGTCATGACCTCTGCCTGGGCCTGGCTGCTCTCTTGCCTGCCATGACCTCTGCCTGGGCCCGGCTGCTCTCTGACCTGCCATGACCTCTGCCTGGGCCCGGGTGCTATCTTGCCTGCCATGACCTCTGCCTGGGCCGGCTGCTCTCTGACCTGTCATGACCTCTGCCTGGGCCTGGCTGTTCTCTTGCCTGCCATGACCTCTGCCTGGTCCTAGATGCTCTCTTGCCTGTCATTACCCCTGTCCAGTCCCGATTACTCTCTTCTTCTACTGTCTTTTTCATCTTGAACAGTCTCTGCATCATAGCTATTCTGCACCAGCCATTGTTGGGGTGATCCTGAGGACTGTGACCTCCTGGTGCCAGTTTGAACCAAAGAAAACTGGCACCACTAGGGTTACACCTTCAAGGGCTCTGCTGAAGATCAACTGGCACTCAGACCTTGTGCCCATGGGTGAGCCCACATCATCTGCCAGGGGGCACCATAACAGCTAGGAATGTGATGGGTAGACTCACTGGCCAAAAGAAGGACTCAGGCAACAGCAGGAAGAGTCACAAGGCAAAGGGAGGAAGTCACAAGGCAATCATGCATTTCCTTTATAAGGAACTTGGGGATCTTAGGTTTCTACTCAGACCGATAGCCAGCCAAAGTACTTAGTCCAACCAAAAACATTTCACATAAATGTTGATGCCCGTGGCAATGGGTCATCTAAAGGTGTTTTTATCTACTAGGGATCCCAGTGGTATGAAATCCCCTCTTTAGCTTCTGGCTCGTTTTCCTCTCACTTTGGAATTTTGGGGCATCTAACCCAACTCAGGGTGTTCACACTCCTTTAAATGGATTCTCCCTAGCATTAAATGCAGATGGTAAGTGTGGGGATTCTGAATATGGGATGCAGAGCAAATGCACAACCAAGTGAAGTAAGAAAAAAAAATGAAAAAAACCCCCAACATTTTGGGTGGATTGATCCTTTAACATGGCTAGCCCACCCCATAGGTTTTTTTTTGGGTGTTCCTTATCCTCTCTCAGCAGATAAATACTCACACGTTTCGGACACATTTCCGGTCTCGGTACAAGTTGCGGAAATGTAGCTTGGCTATGGTCCGGGCTTGCTGCTTCCACAGAGCACGGCCACTCACGGTGCAAGGATCGGACTCTGGAAGGGCCAGTAGGCCCTGGTCAATATCCTCGGTGGATTTCCACTTCCTGTCATCGTCTATCTTCTGATGAGTGAAAATATTGCTGTCTGTAATAAAACACAGACATAGAATAATATGATTCAAGGACGTAAAATTCACTCAAAACGCATTATGGTCCTAAAGCCGATTGTGATTGGTAGACATCTTTTACCTTTACTGTACCCCTTGTTCAACGTAATAAATTAACCCCTAACCATAACCATTTATTGGTTGAACTAGGTGGACTTGTGTCTTTTTTCAATAAGACTATATAACTATATATAACCTTTAACCCCTAACCCCTAACTCCTTAAAAAAAAGGAAAAAAATGAATAAATAAAAAATAATTAAAAACGGATGAAAACTCTGAAAAACAAAGCAACAAATGATGAAACTGATGATATTTCTCTCTATTGGCTAATAAAAAAACACCAAAGCTCATAAACGCTTTATAAATGCTGTACAAAAACGCGCATACAAATGGGCCAAAAAAAACGCTAAAAAAATTCAACGTTCAGGTGTGAATGCAGCCTAAGATTTGAGATTTCTGTTCTTGGGCCCATCTACATTAACTCACTTGGCCCCCACGCTATAGATGAAAGACGGCAACTGCGTAGGATTGAAATGCCTGCGGTGCGCGGGCGGCACGCTCTGTGATCGCCAAGTCCTTGGGATTCGGCTGTTCACAGTGCCCACCAGTGCTGCCAATCAGTGCCCTTTATCAGTGTCACATCAGTGCTGCCTATCAGTGCCACCTACCAGTGCTTATCAGTGCCCAGCAGTGCCCACTATCAGTGCCCAGCAGTGCCACCTATCAGTGCCCATCAGTGCCACCTACCAGTGCCCATCAGTACTGTTAATCAGTGCCCACCAGTGCTGCCAATCAGTGCCCTTTATCAGTGTCACATCAGTGCTGCCTATCAGTGCCACCTACCAGTGCTTATCAGTGCCCAGCAGTGCCCACTATCAGTGCCCAGCAGTGCCACCTATCAGTGCCCATCAGTGCCACTCATCGGTGCCCATCAGTGCAACCTCATCAGTGCATCCTGATCAGTGCCCACCAGTGCCGCCTCATCAGTGCCACCTATCAGTGCCCTCTATCAGTGGCCTTCAATGTCCATCAGTGCAGCCTCATCAGTGCCTCCTGATCAGTACCCACCAGTGCAGCCTCATCAGTGCCTCCTGATCAGTACCCACCAGTGCCGCCTCATCAGTGCCACCTATCAATGCAGCCCATCAGTGCGGCCTCATCAGTGCCCATAAGTGAAGGAGAAAAATTACCTGTTTGCCAAATTTTTTTTTCAAAATTCTCGATCTTTTTTTGTTTGTTTAGAAAAAAAAAAAAAACTCCAGTGATATGTGAAAAAAATGATAAAAATGTCATATGGGTACAGTGTTGTATGACCGCACAATTGTGCAACTGCGCTGAAAGCTGAAAATTGGCCTGGGCAGGAAGGGGGTAAAAGTGCCCGGTATTGAAGTGGTTAATTAAAAGATTTGAAAACTACATTAAAAAATCCAACATTTTAAAGGTTCTATGAGATTTTAATTTTTTAATTCTCTCAATCAACATTAACTATTTATAATTCTTACGCTAATATGGATTCCCAGGATATAAAGGATTGGGAATGGAGTTGTGACCATGTCTCTGTCTTTCATAGCATTTCCAGATGAGCAAGACAACGGATCTCGGATCAATCGGTGGGATCAGGAGATCATTACCTGTTTGGTCCACATCAGATTCTGCTTCTAGTCTGAAGAAGACATCCTCCAACGTGGTGACCGACACTCCATAGGTCAGGATTCCCAGGCTGCAATCATTGTCTAAAGCTGAAAACAATCCTAGAAAATGGAAATCAAACAAAATCAAGAATAAAGGCAACTCAACCCGACTGAACATAGCTAAATCCAGAATAGGGACAACTCAGCTGGACCACAATGTAATAAAATCTAGAATAAAGACAACTCAACCGGACAAAACGTAGCAAAATCCAGGATAAAGACAACTCAACCAGACCAGAACTTAGGAAAATCCAGGATAAAGACAACTCAACCAGACCAACGGTAGCAAACTCCAGAGTGCAGACAACCCAACCGGACCATGTTGTAACTAAATCCAGAATAAAGACAACTCGACCAGACCAGAATTTAGGAAAATCCAGGATAAAGACAACTCAACTGGACCACAACGTAACAAAATCCAGAATAAAGACAACTCAACCGGACCGAATGTAGCTAAATCTCAACCAGACCGAATGTAGCTAAATCCAGAACAAGGACAACTCAGCTGGACCACAATGTAACAAAATCCAGAATAAAAACAACTCAACCGGACCAGAATTTAGGAAATCCAGGATAAAGACAACTCAACTGAACCACAAAGTAACAAAATCCAGCATAAAGACAACTCAACCAGACCAAACGTAGCAAAATCCAAGATGAAGACAACACAACCGCACCACAGTTTAGCAAAATCCAGAATAAATATAACTCAACCAGACCAAACGCAGCTAAATCCAGAATAAGGACAATTCAGCTGGACCACAATTTAACAAAATCCAGAATAAAAACAACTCAACCGGACCAAAATTTAGGAAATCCAGGATACAAACAACTCAACTGAACCACAACGTAACAAAATCCAGCATAAAGACAACTCAACCGGACCAAATGTAGCAAAATACAGAATAAAGACAACTCAACTGGACCAGAATTTAGGAAAATTCAGGATAAAGACAACTCAACTGGACCACAACGTAACAAAATCCAGAATAGAGACAATTCAACTGGATCATAAAGTAACAAAATAGAGCCAGTCCAAAGAAAAACTCTGACAGGTGAACAAACCATGTACATGGGGGCCGATGAAGACCCTACTGATAGGTGGGGAGAGCAGAGGGCTGAGTACAGACCATTGCCAATTACCTGGGAAGATGTCTACATCCTTCAATGGTAAGCCGTAGATGAGGGAGTTCTCAGTGGCCAGCATCAGACGCGCCCCGGGAATGTGCTGTGAGACGAGCGCAGATACAGACGCCATGTTACACGAGGATTTTATATCCATGCTGAACGGAAAAAAGACACATTTGTTTGGTCACTGAAAGAGAATATATCACAAAGACCCACCAGACCGACCCCAATGACATCAACCATCACAGTGTATCTAATAGAGAAAATGTTTTTAGTCTTGGATAAAGTGGTAATGGGGGGTTAGAACCTTTGCTGGGTGTTTGAGGTTGGTGTCCCCGCTGGGGGGGGGGGTCATTCCCTCTATTCGTCCTGGTGACCCCTGACAGTGGGACAAAAATTGATGGGAAATCCAAAATCTTTAGTTGTCACCAAAACAGGAGGCGAGGGGAAAGGAGGTTTATTCTGGTGACAACTAAGAAAGGATTTATCTTACTTCGGAGAGATTTCCTCTTATTTCCTGCTTTGTATACAAGACAGGAAGTGAAGGAAAAAGTCCCCCATGGGGCAAAGACAGACAAAAAAATAAATAAACCATGAGAGAAATTTTAAAGAAAAATTCCAGGTATGGATATTTTCAACATAGTTACACTGATCCTGCTTGGATGTAACTATGTATATACCATAGATGGCCAACGCCCCTGGAAGCTAGAAATCACTGAAGTAGACACAACTACAATACTACTACAATAATACTACACAGCTACTACACCACTACTATAAAACTACTACACCACCACTACTACACAGCTACTACACCAATACTACAGCACTACTACAATACTACTACAATACTACTACAGTACTACTACAATACTACTACACCACTACTACAATAATACTACACAGCTACTACACCACTACTACTACACAGCTACTATACCAATACTACAGTACTACAAAAGACTGCTACACCACCACTACTACAATACTGCTACACCACTACTACTACAGTACTACTACAATATTACTACACCACTACTAGAGTACTACTACACCACTACTATAATACTACTACTACTACATTGCTACTACAATACAACTATACCACTACTGCAACACCACTATTACAGTACTACTACAATATTACTACCCTACTACCACTACAATACTACTACAGTACTACTACACTGCCACTCTGATGATCTTCACTAGCGTCCGGGTCCTGTGCCGAGCAGCTGTCCTGCTGCATTGTGAACACAGGAGGTCGGCAGTTGGGCGCCATTCAGAGAACGCTTTGTATTTTCTGAATGAATGCAATGTGAGCTGGAGAGGGGGGTTGGTGACTTTTCCCACTTTACACCTCATCCAATCAGAGAACATTTTGCATTCACTCTGACTGGTGCCCAACAGCCGACCCCCTGTGTTCACAATGCAGCAGGGCAGTCGCACAGCACAGGACATGGAAGACATTGGCGATCACTGGAGAAGCAGTGTAGTAGCAGTGTAGTAGTGGTGTAGATGCGGTGTAGTAGTGGTGTAATTGCAGTGTAGTAGTGGTGTAGTAGCAATGTACTAGCACTGTAGTAGCGGTGTAGTAGTGGTGTAATAGCGGTGTAGTAGTGGTGTACTAGCAGTGTGGTAGTGGTGTAGTAGCGGTGTAGTAGCGGTGTACTAGTGGTGTAGTAGCGGTGTAGTAGTGGTGTAGTAGTGATGTAATAGTGGTGTAGTAGCAGTGTCTATTACAGTGCTTTCCCGCTTCTACAAGAATCCCACAGGTAATCTGGAACAATGTAACTATAAAAATCTCCATACCTGGAATGCTTTTTTTAACCATTACCTACTTCTGTCTAACAATAACTGTCTGTGTTTAAGCAGCGGCCTCTCTGCAGAGGTCATAGCTGGAGCTCTCAAGTCCATAGGGAGCATGAGCATTGGTAATTGTAGAGCAAGGGGTCCTTCTCTGCTGGCAGGGGACAGGCTTTTCTACTCAGGCTGTGGCCACAGAATACACACTGAAGGACTTTGCACACCTTCTGTTCCATGGGATGGGAATCTGTTATCAGCCAATGGCATTGCACTATACCTGAGGCGGTAGCTGACACCCCACTTGCTCTTGAGGAACAGAGAGGATCCAACGCATTTCAGGGTTCCCTGGGAGAGGACGGCTTTTCTGTCTGAAATACAAATTAGAAAGAGGATTATATTTTGTATATTTTGTAATATTAGTTTCATAAAAGGAGAAGTCCCATGGAAGCGAAGGTTCCAGTCATGTGATCAAAAGTGGGCTGAACCATTGTCCTCATATCTACTAGAGACTAAGAAATCCCTCTAAATTGGAGTTCATAACTCCGCCCACCTGCCTGTCTATTTCACAGGTGTTCCTAAGTCCACACACCTGCTGTGGTTATTTCACAGGTGTTCCTAACTCCTCCCAACTGTTCTGATTATCTCACAGGTGTTCCCAACTCCGCCCACCTGCTGTCATTATTTCACAGGTGTTCCTAACTCCGCCCACCTGCTGTGATTATCTCACAGGTGTTCCTAACTCCGCCCACCTGCTGTGATTATTTCCCAGGGGTTCCTAACTCCACCCACCTTGTGTTTAATTATTTCACAGGTGTTCCTAACTTCGCCCACCTGCTGTGATTATTTCAAAGGCGTTCCTAACTCCGCCCATCTGCAGTGATTATCTCAAAGTTGTTCATAACTCCGCCCATCTGCTGTGATTATTTCACAGGTGTTCCTCACTCTGCCCACCTGCTGTGATTATTTCACAGGTGTACCTAAGTCCACCCACCTTGTGTTTAATTATTTCACAGGTGTTCCTAACTCCACCCAACTGCTGTGATTATCTCACAGGTGTTTCTAACTCCTCCCACCTGCTGTGATTATCTCACAGGTGTTTCTAACTCCTCCCACCTGCTGTGATTATCTCACAGGTGTTCCTAACTCCACCCAACTGCTGTGATTATCTCACAGGTGTTCCTAACTCCACCCAACTGCTGTGATTATCTCACAGGTGTTTCTAACTCCTCCCACCTGCTGTGATCTCACAGGTGTTCATAACTCGGTCCACCTGCTGCGATTATCTCACAGGTGTTCCTAACTCCACCTACCTGCTGTGATTATTTCACAGGTGTTCCTAACTCCGCCCACCTGCTGTGATTATTTCACAGAAGTTCCTAACCCCACCTGTCTGCTGCTGTTTGAAGGGGGTTTTGCTCCCCCTATTGTTTCTAGTTCCAACAGCGTAAAACCCCGTGGGCATGATTTATTGAATAAAAGATACGGTATATTACACTCACATGTCGTAGATAAAAAACAAAAACAATACACTGGGCAAACAAGCAACAGCACCTGCACTTCCGAGAATTCACGATGACGTCAGCACATCACTCCGCCCTACGCCCTTCGTCACACGTGACATCGCTACAACATGTGAGTGTAACATATCTTTTATTCAATAAACCATACCCATGGGGTTTTTTTTACGCTATTGGAGCCATGTCTTTTATATTCACATACCATATGAGGGGGATACCGGCCGGAAGCACTGCCTAGGAGAACCCAGGGCAGGGCGGGCGCCCTATCACAGGCTCCTTTTGACATCTCTTCAATTAGGGAGTCGCACACTATTTGGGAAGCGTGCGATTTATACGTTTGGCGGTAGTTATACTATTGGAACGCGTCTTCATCGGTGATGCTGATCACGTGATTTAGCTTGCTTTCCTCACCACTGAAAGAGGACTTTTTACACTTTTTACGGACTTTATAACACTTTTTTACAACAATTTTCTTGTTTCTATGTCATTTTTATATTGAGTTGTTTTTAATTCACTTACAAGCGCGACTCTTGATGTCGTTAACTGTTTAGTGACTGTGTATTGTACCTCCCGGGAAGAGTCGCAAGTTGTCCCCTATGAAACCGTGTTGTGCATTATTTTATTCATCGGCGCAGTTTCTTTTTGCTATACAATCCCACAATGCCGAGCGATCAGCGAAGGTTGCGTACCCGCCAGGATGTCGGCTTCCTCCATGCAGTGTGTGCTGAACACGATGACATTGTTCGCCTTCCTCTTCTTTAACACATTCCAGACGGTGTAGCGGGAGCAGGAATCCATACCCGCCGTGGGCTCATCCAGAAGCAGCACCTGCCAAAGACATCGAGAGGTCACCACCAGACAAAAAAAAGAGGGGGGTCACCGGAAAGCATTGTCCTCGCCATCTGTCTCCTTCAGATAAAAATAGACCAAGCTGCTCCCAATTGACTTTAAAACGTTGCCGTAATATCGCTCAGCCTGGGGAGGGGGGCGACTGGGAGAACCAAGCTCCGCCTACAAGTGGGATAGAACTGTCGAGTGGACTGGTCCTTTAAATATGTGTCTTCATTAGAGCCAAGACATTTACAAATATGGACTTTATTGGCACCAACTCAACCACAGATTGGATTTTGTTACAAATAGTTTTTTTTTTTTTTATTGTACATCAATTAAAAACAATTTTAAATCAATTACATATCATTGGTAATTGCACCTAATAATAGGTGCAATTGCCAATGATATGCAATTGATTTTAAACTGTTTTTATTTGATGTACAATAAAAATATTTTTTTTTTTTTCTTACAAAATCCAGTATGTGGCTGATGTGGTGCCTATAAAGTCCATATTTGTACATTTTATAGCTCTACTACACACGTTTCGGATGTGGCGCATGTTAGCATGAATGGATCTCCACACTGCCACTCAGTGGATCTCCGTTCTAATTACCCAGATTATTTGTAACATGGGCCTTTAACCACTTGACCTACGAAAGATTTACCCCCCCATCATCACTGCGTTACTTTAACAATTGCGCGGTTTGTGCAACGCTGTACCCCCCCAAAACAAAAATGTATGTCCTTTTTCCCCCCACAAATAGAGCTTTCTTTTGGTGGTATTTGATCACCTCTGACGTTTTTTATTTTTTGCACTATAAACAAAAAAAAAAAAACAATATTTTTTTACTTTCTGCTATAAAACATATCCAATAAAGAAATTTAAAAAAAATGAAAAAAAAAAAAAAAAGACCGAAAATTAAAAAAAAACAAACAAAAAAAAACAATATTTTTTACTTTCTGCTATAAAACATATCCAATAAAAAAAAAAAAAAAATCGCATTTGTTCATCAGTTTAGCCCAATATGTATTGTGCTACATGTCTTTGGTTAAAAAAAAAAAAAAAAAACACAAAAAGCGTATATTGATTGGTTGGCGCAAAAATTAAGGCGTCTACAAACTATGGGATATTTTTTTTCCTTATTTCTTTTTTTCTAGTAATGATGGCGATCAGCGACTTATAGCGGGACTGCCATATTGCGGCGGACAGACGGACACTAACTGACACTTCTTGGGGAGACTTATACATTGATCAGTGCTAAAAATATGCACTGTCACTGTACTAATGACACTGGCTGGGAAGGGGTTACCATCAGGGGCGATCAAAGGGTTAACTGTGCCTAGCCAGGGTTTATGTGCACTGTGGGAGGAGCTTTTACTAGGGGAAGGCATGGAACCTAGTCCCTGCTTTGCAGAGACACAGGATTCATGTCTTCCCTACTGTCAGACCACCGTTCTGCCTGTGTGCTGGATAATCGACGGGTGCTGGCGGACATTGAGTGCGTGGTACCCACAGATCAGCTCCCACTGTGTATAATCACAGCGGGAGCGGGCCACCAGCGGCACGCTTCTCTCCTACCCGGAAGAGTGAGATCACATACTAGGTAGTGGTACATGATCCGGTGCAGCAATGCCACCCTGCTGCCGTATATGTAAGTTATACGGTCGGCAAATGGTTAAATAAATTTATAGATGACTTTCACATTTTCCAAGCTGTATATGTTTACTGTAATTAAAGGGTAACTCCACATTTGTGGGGGAAAAAAGAACAAGTAAAAAAAATATATATATAGAGTATACAATTTGCGCTACACGTCATATTGTAATTGAATGTTATTAAAAATTCCCTTTCTTTTTCAATCTGCAGCTCTGTAATTTTCTGCAAAATGCAATATGGCCACCTGGAGGTGCTCTGCACACAGATGGTATACAGAACGTCCCCAGGAACATCCTTTCCTGCTTGTGTGATTGGCTCACTGATTTTCCCAGAAGTCTGCACTAAGATACAAGTCAAATTTTAGGCATCTCCTGCAACAAAAACATCATTTTTAGTGAGATACTTCCAATAGGAAATCACGTCTAAAGGGATGCAGACCCCGTCACATTCCTCATTTAGAGCCCTGCAAGTACAGCGGCTGATTTATAATTATGAAATTACTCCCTTTAAATTCACTTTCCACATGGACACAGAGAAACACAGTGATTTCTTAAGAGCAACAAAAGGTAGAAATCTGCTACAAAGTTTGTTACATTCCATGCAATGTACAGAGATCACCCAGAGGGGGAGGGTTTTTTTTCTCAACAAAAGTGGATTTACTCTTAAAAGTTGATCCCAGACTAGATTACATTTAGAGGCACAAGAGCCATGTATCGGTTGTCACTTTTCTCCATAAAAAAAACTTTCACCCCCCCTCAGTCCACCTGCTACATATACTGAGGCCTTATATATACAGTATCTCACAAAAGTAAGTACACCCCTCACATTTTTGTAAATCTTTTCTTCTATCTTTTCATGTGACAACACAGAAGAAATGACACTTGTCTACAATGTAAAGTAGTGAGTGTACAGCTTGTATAACAGTGTAAATTTGCTGTCCCCTCAAAATAACTCAACACATAGCCATTAATGTCTAAACCGCTGGCAACAAAAGTCAGTACACCCCTAAGTGAAAATGTCCAAATTGGGCCCAATTAGCCATTTTCCCTCCCCGATGTCATGTGACTCGTTAGTGTTACAAGGTCTCAGGTGTGAATGTGGAGCAATTGTGTTAAATTTGGTGTTATCGCTCTCACTCTCTCATACTGGTCACTGGAAGTTCAGCATGGCACCTCATGGCAAAGAACTCTCTGAGGATCTGAAATAAAAGAATTGTTGCTCTACATAAAGATGGCCTAGGCTATAAGAAGATTACCAAGACCCTGAAACCCTGAAACTGATCTGCAGCACGGTGGGTCCAAGATCATACAGTGGTATAACAGGACAGGTTCCACTCAGAACAGGCCTCGCCATGGTCCACCAAAGAAGTTGAGGTCACGTGCTCAGCGTCATATCCAGAGGTTGTCTTTGGGAAATAGACGTATGAGTGCTGCCAGCATTGCTGCAGAGGTTGAAGGGGTGGGGGGTCAGCCTGTCAGTCCTCAGACCATACGCCGCACACTGCATCAAACTGGTCTGCATGGCTGTCATCCCAGAAGGAAGCCTCTTCTAAAGATGATGCACAAGAAAGCCCGCAAACAGTTTGAAGACAAGAAGACTAAGGACATGGATTACTGGAACCATGTCCTGTGGTCTGATGAGACCAAGATAAATATATTTGGTTCAGATGGTGTCAGGTGCGTGTGGGGGCAACCAGGTGAGGAGTAGAGCCCTCCGGTTCGGTTCACACCAGAGCTTGTGAACTGGCAAAAAATTTGTACGAACACTCGAACACCGTTAAAGTCTATGGACCACGAACATGAAAAATCAAAAGTGCTCATTTTAAAGGCTTATATGCAAGTTTGTGTGATATCTTCAGACAACCTCCATGAACGGAGTGCTCCCACCACCTCATGCAATACTCGTTCAACTCCTTTAAACGACCCTGTAAGGGGTCAAACATGCCTTGCACCCTGTGCAAACATTCCCTTCCAGGGATCGTCAGAGAATCTTGGTGGCTCAAAGGATGAAAGTAATCAAAAGCAGGTAGGTACTCCTTCCACTGTGCTGCTTCAAACTTTAGATCCACAATGACTACCGGTAAGTTCAGCAGCACATGAAAAAAAATGAGAGAAAGTGCCTCCTATAGTGCAGTATCCGAGGGGTTAAAAATGAAACCACTCCACCCAAGCTAGCATTGAACTCACATTTAATGAAATTTTAAAAGCATTAAAAATGACATAACAGTCTCACTCAGTAGTAGTAGTCCACGGCCAGGCTCCACCTCTACTAGTTTCACCACCTCCCACGTGGCTTCATCTGGAGGAATGAGCCCTGTGGCTTTCCTGTGTTTATAACAGTACCACAGCAAAATGACATTTATAAAGAAAAAAAAGTAATTTAAAACTGATTGCACCTGTAATGAATTGTCGGGTCTCGGCAATATAGATAAAAATCATTGAAAAAAACAGCATGGGTCCCCCCCCCTCGTCTATTACCAGGCCCTTTGGGTCTGGTATGGATATTAAGGGGAACCCCGCACCCAAATTAAAAAAAAAATTGCGTGGGGGTCCCCAAAATCCACACCAGGCCCTTCAGGTCTGGTATAGATTTTAAGGGGATCCCCGAGCCAAAATGTAAAAAAAATGGTGTAGGACCCCCTCCCCAAAATCCATATCAGACCCTTATCCGAGCACACAACCTGGCAGGTCGCAGGAGAAGGGGGGGGGGAGAGCGCCCCCCCCCCCTGAACCGTACCAGGCCACATGCCCTCAACATAAGGAGGGTGCTTTTCCTGCAGCCTGCCAGGTTGAATGCTCGGATAAGGGTCTGGTATGGATTTTGGGGGGACCCCACGCCATTTTTTTTTGAGCGCAGGGTTCCCCACTGAAGGGCCTGGTATGGATTTTGGGGGGACCCCCACGCAATTTAAAAAAAAAATTTGGGTGTGGGGTTCCTCTTAATATCCATACCAGACCCAAAAGGCCTGGTAATGGACTGGGGGGGGGAACCCATGCCTTTTTTTTCAATGATTTTTATCTATATTGCTGGGACCTGACAATACATTACAGACGCGAGCAGTTTTAAATGACTTTTTTTCCTTTAGAAATGTCATTTTGCTGTGGTATTGTTCTAAACATGGGGAAAATTCGCCATTTTACAGGCATACTATAGACATCCCCCAGGCACGATATTTAAAGGAACGTTTCTTTTTCCATTGTTTCACTTTAAGCATTATTAAAATCACTGCTCCCGAAAAAAACTGCAGTTTTTAAAACTTTTTTTTGCATTGATACATGTCCCCTGGGGCAGGACCCGGGTCCCCTAACCCTTTTTATGGCAATAACTTGCATATAAGCCTTTAAAATGAGCACCTTTGGTTTTTCATGTTCGTGTCCCATAGACTTTAACGGCGTTTTGTGGCTTTCAAATTTGCCGCGAACGCCGCATATTGTTCGATGTTCAGAGAACGGGCAAACACCCGATGTTTGAGTCGAACTAACGTTCGACTCGAACATCGGGCTCATCCCTAGTGAGGAGTACAAAGACAAGTGTGTCTTGCCTACAGTCAAGCATGGTGGTGGGAGTGTCATGGTCTTGGGCTGTATGAGTGCTGCCGGCACTGGGGAGCTACAGATCATTGAGGGAACCATGAATGCCAACATGTACTGTGACATACTGAAGCAGAGCATGATCCCCTCCCTTCGGAGACTGGGCCCAGGGCAGTATTCCAACACGATAACGACCCCAAACACACCTCCAAGGTGACCACCGCCTTGCTAAAGAAGCTGAGGGTAAAAGTGATGGACTGGCCAAGCATGTCCCCAGACCTAAACCCTATTGAGCATCTGTGGGACATCCTCAAACGGAAGGTGGAGGAGCGCAAGGTCTCCAACATCCACCAGCTCTGTGATGTTGTCATGGAGGAGTGGAAGAGGACTCATATGGCAACCTGTGAAGCTCTGGTGACCTCCATGCCCAAGAGGGTTAAGGCAGTGCTGGAAAATAATGGTGGCCACACAAAATATTGACACTTTGGGCCCAATTTGGACATTTTCACTTAGGGGTGTACTCACTTTTGTTACCAGCGGTTTAGACATTAATGGCTGTGTGTTGAGTTATTTTGAGGGGACAGCAAATTTACACTGTTATACAAGCTGTACACTCACTACTTTACATTGTAGCAAAGTGTCATTTCTTCAGTGTTGTCACATAAAAAGACAGAAGAAAATATTTACAAAAATGTGAGGGGTGTACTTTTTTTTTTTGTGAGATACTGTACTAGCGAAGCCCCAGCTGCCTACTTCCTCAACATTTTCCCTTCTTCATGTGAGTATAATGCTTTTTATTTTAATATGATGATAATATGATAATGTGGAGTGATAATACTCCATAAACTCCTCACTGAGCTCTCTCTTCTTTTATTCAATTTATGAACTTGGTAAATCTTACCTAAGGCTGTAATGATTGGATTTAGAGCTACTGCAAGGCAGATGTGCAGATTAACCACTAGAGGCGCTGTCCTCAACCATTATAATGCAGAGGAACCCTTTCAAGTCATTTTGTAACCCTTGCAATAAATACTGGATCTATAAAATTCTATGTATTGCTGCCAGTAAGCAGATCAAATATTTGAATTTCTCCGCTGCAAGTCTGTGACGGGGCTCTCTTCCTGGAGATCCAGAAGGGTCACAATGGGGCAACAATAAACAATCGACATTAATGAGAAGCCTGATCTTGCCAGTATTCAGGGCGGTCGGGAAGCAGACACGATCTGCTGCAACAATAGAGCATTGAGAAGGGTTAAATATTAATGAGGAGCAGGTGATACCCGGCGTGCGGCGCAGGAAAAGACGAGCACAGGCAGCTTGTATGAAACATTGGACCTCATTCATCACTGTCAGGATATAGAAGGACAATGAATATTTCAACAAAAGCTGAACCCAGGCAACAATGAATACAGCTCTATAATCCTTATTACAGCATTAACCGCTTCAGCCCCGGAAGATTTACCCCCCTTCCTGACCAGGCCATTTTTTGCGATACGGCACTGTCTTGCTTTAACTGACAATTGCGCGGTCATGCGACGTTGTACCCAAATAAAATCGATGTCCTTTTTTTTCCCCCACAAATAGAGCTTTCTTTTGGTGGCACCTCTGCGTTTTTTTTTGTTATTTTTTGCGCTATAAACAAAAAAAACAGAAAAAAAAACAATATTTTTTACTTTCTGCTATAAAACATCCAATTAAAAAAATGTAAAAAAAAAAAAATCAAATTTCTTCATCAGTTTAGGCCGATATGTATTCTGCTACATATTTTTGGTAAAAAAAAAAAATCCCAATAAGCGTATATTGATTTGTTTGAGCAAAAGTTATAGCGTCTACAAACCACGGGATATTTTCTTAATGGTAACTCAGCTCATTAATACCCAAAGAAGCGGATCATCTCCCAGCTTGGCTCAAGATTCCATGAGTTCAGGACGTGTAAATAATAAGTATTCTCCGTATACAAATTTATTCAAAGCCCCCAAACAGACAAGTTGCACTTACAAGACAAAAACTTTTAAAATCACATAAAATCACATTTATAATTGTACACACAGCGCTACATTTATTTATTTACAAACCACGGGATATATTTATGGAATTTTTGTTTATTTGTTCATTTGTTACTAATAACGGTGGCGATCAGAGATTTTTAGCAAGACTGCAACATTGCAGCGGACAATCCGGACCCCTAACTGACACTTTTTGGGGACCAGTGACACCAATATAGTGATCGGAGCTAAATAATATGCACTGTCACTGTACTAATGACACTGGCAGGGAAGGGGTTAACATCAGGGGAGATCAAAGGATTAAATGTGCTCCTAGGGGGTGCTTTCTAACTGTGGGGGGGGGGGAGATGCTGTAACTGGAGGAAGACAGAGATCAGTGTTTCTGCTTAGCACAAACACAAGATCTCCACCTTCCTCTTTTACAGACCGCCATTCTGCCTCCCCAGGAGCCTGCATTCACTATATCTGATCTCCCCAGGAGCCTGCATTCACTATATCTGGTCTCCCCAGGAGCCTGCATTCACTATATCTGCTCTCCCCAGGACCCTGCATTTACTACATTTGGTCTCCTCAGGACTCTGCATTCACTATATCTGATTGGCTCCCGCTGTGCCCAAATACAGTGGGAGTGGGCCGTGGGCAGCGCCCCAGACCCTGTGCACGAAATCACATACCTGTACGTGATTTCACGCAGCAGGGCCGCCCTGCTGCAGTATATCTGCGTGGGGCGGTCCTTAAGTGGTTAAAGTGTTACTAAACTCAGGAGCCTGCATTCACTATATCTGGTCTCCCCAGGTGCCTGTATTCACTATATCTGGTCTCCCCAGGAGCCTGCAGTCACTATATCTGGTCTCCCCAGGAGCCTGCAGTCACCATATCTGCTCTACACAGGAGCCTGCATTCACTATATCTGCTCTCCCCAGGAGCCTGCATTCACTATATCTGATCTCCCCAGGAGCCTGCATTCACTATATCTGCTCTCCCCAGGAGCCTGCATTCACTATATCTGATCTCCCCAGGAGCCTGCATTCACTATATCTGCTCTCCCCAGGAGCCTGCAATCACTATATCTGATCTCCCCAGGAGCCTGCAATCACTATATCTGATCTCCCCAGGAGCCTGCATTCACTATATCTGCTCTCCCCAGGAGCCTGCAATCACTATATCTGATCTCCCCAGGAGCCTGCAATCACTATATCTGATCTCCCCAGGAGCCTGCATTCACTATATCTGCTCTCCCCAGGAGCCTGCATTCACTATATCTGCTCTCCCCAGGAGCCTGCAATCACTATATCTGATCTCCCCAGGAGCCTGCATTCACTATATCTGATCTCCCCAGGAGCCTGCATTCACTATATCTGATCTCCCCAGGAGCCTGCATTCACTATATCTGGTCTCCCCAGGAGCCTGCAGTCACTATATCTGATCTCCCCAGGAGCCTGCATTCACTATATCTGATCTCCCCAGGAGCCTGCATTCACTATATCTGATCTCCCCAGGAGCCTGCATTCACTATATCTGGTCTCCCCAGGAGCCTGCATTCACTATATCTGCTCTCCCCAGGAGCCTGCATTCACTATATCTGCTCTCCCCAGGAGCCTGCATTCACTATATCTGATCTCCCCAGGAGCCTGCATTCACTATATCTGCTCTCCCCAGGAGCCTGCATTCACTATATCTGATCTCCCCAGGAGCCTGCATTCACTATATCTGCTCTCCCCAGGAGCCTGCATTCCCTTTATGTGGTCTCCCCAGGAGCCTGCATTCACTATATCTGCTCTCCCCAGGAGCCTGCAGTCACTATATCTGATCTCCCCAGGAGCCTGCATTCACTATATCTGCTCTCCCCAGGAGCCTGCATTCACTATATCTGCTCTCCCCAGGAGCCTGCATTCACTATATCTGCTCTCCCCAGGAGCCTGCAGTCACTATATCTGCTCTCCCCAGGAGCCTGCATTCACTATATCTGATCTCCACAGGAGCCTGCATTCACTATATCTGATCTCCCCAGGAGCCTGCAATCCCTTTATGTGGTCTCCCCAGGAGCCTGCATTCACAAGCTGTTAATAGGACTTACCTTGGGATTTCCCAGAACCGCAATCGCCACGGCGAGCTTCCTCTGCTGCCCCACGTTCAGACGCTTCACCTGGTTGTGCTTCACGGCTTCCATATCCAGATCATGCAAGATCCTATTTATCTGTAACACACCATCACAGCAAATTATATTAAAGAGGAACTGCAGTCTGCTCACATAATTTGTAATAAAAACATCTTTGCCATTCTAAAGCTTCCCTCCAACTACTTTGCATATTATTTTATATATACTGTGATTCTGTATTTGCCAAATATGCTGCAGAAATCTCCCTCTACTGAGTATGGCTGCATTCATTTTAACTGTGGGCAGCTGAAGCTGCTGCCCGTTCACTTCCTGGATTTACACAGACACACAGAGGCACACCTCCACCTCTGCAGCTCTCATTGACCCTCTTATGACTCATCCCTCCTCCCTTCCTGGCAAACTCACAAGAGTGAGAGAGAGAGAGCTGTGAATGATGTCATAAGCCTAGGCTAATGACCAGACAGGAAACAGGAAGTGGGCTGTATAAGGGATTTACCGGCAGAAAAAAAATGTTTTACTATCCAAAGATAAAACAACAACAAGGGCAGAAGATTTAATAGATGGAAAGATGAAAAAATGACTAAAGTTCCACTTTAAGTGTTAGCTGGAGCCTGGCTTCAGTGTGTTAGTGTATTTAAATCTGCTAGTCCATCTAACACTCCCCCCCCAGACTGAAAATGCTGCTGTCGGTTGTGCCCCCTGTGCTCCTTCATCCAGAGTGTGGGGGGGGGGGGCGTTCTAATACAGGATGTGTTAAAAAACAAATGCAGCCACCACATCTAACAATTGGTAAGCTGAAATATATGATATTTTTGGTTTAATACTGCTTTAGATGTAAAATTTCGCAAACGTGGTGCTTGCGATTCATTAATTTGTCAGAAGATGAAAGTAAACTGCAGAGACTTCCGATTCCAGCACTTCTATTGGATGATGTGGTGGGAAGGGGGAAGGATGTATGGGCCAGAATATATTTCTAATGGCAGAAGGTACAGAAGAAGGCTTTGGACGACACCTTCTGGACTGGAGATCCCAGCAAGGGATGATTGTTACATTGTAGCTCTTCAGCCGGCAGGGGCATTGCTAGGTCTACAAAAGATCTGGGGCTAGAGCTCATAGCAGAGTAGTAAAGAAAGTCATACACTTGGGTGGGCATACACATGTATATACAGTAATATACGTGGGTGTGTGTATATATACCCAGAGAGCCCCCCCTTACATCAGGGTCCCCAGAGAGCCCCCCCTTACATCAGGGTCTCCAGAGAGCCCCCCTTACATTAGGGTCCCCAGAGAGCCTCCCCCTTAAAATGAGGGTCCCAGAGAGCCTCCCCTTGCATCAGGGTCCCCAGAGAGCCCCCCACTTACATCAGGGTCCCCAGATAGCCCCCCCTTGGGGACCCCTGCAGAGACTCGGGGCTATGGGCCCCAGATTCGGGGCTATAGCCCCAAAAGCCACCCCCTAGCAATGCCACTGTCAGCCGGCATCAACTTTAAAGAAGAACTCCGCCCATCTGAAGAGATGATATAACATCAACACTGTGTGATTCCAGAACAACACCCCCTCTGTGTATGAAGACAATGTTCATGCAGAGACAGGACAGGGGGGGGGGTCAGGAGGGGAGGCTGCCCCGGGCGCAGTGAAGCAAAGGGGCAAAAAACGGATGCAGGGTGGTACACCCATTCTACTGCATGTATTAACAGTGGGGGAAGGGGGCGCAATTCTGGATCCTTGCCCTGGACTCTGGATGATCCTGTCCTGTACTGTGTTAATTTGCCCCCACCCCATGTTACTAAGAGGCATACACAAAAGAAAGAAGTAAAATATAAAAAATTGTAATCATTTGGCCATTCATCAACGAATCATTGCCGTCAATGACAGAAAAGCGCCAATTACTGCTAATCATCTAAATCCAAGCGGTGATAGACGCAGATTCATTCTGGGGGTCTGGTTGGGCGTTGGCTTGTCTCCTCCCCCCAGCTTCGTAAACTTAGATAAAAATTGTGAAAAGAATTAATTTGGAGATCAAATCAAAAAAGCCCGGAGATAAGATCAACAGTGACAATATGGTGCCTCACCTCCAGCTCCTTGCAGGTCTTGCTGATCCCCTTCAGTGAGGCGAAGACGGACAGGTTCTCCTCTACAGTCAGGTCCTCGAAGTGAATGTCACTTTGCTGGCAGACTCCAATCATCTTCCTGATGTCCAGAATCTCATCGATGTCGGTCACTCGGTGTCCAAAGATAGTGGCCACCCCTAAATTCAGAGGAACAGTCAGAGATAACTAGATGTTCATAAATAATAAGTATAATAATAAGGCCCCCCAAGACCTCCCTGGACATTCTCCGAATTTCATTAAAGCCTCCAGGAGGACCAAAGGCAGGGGTCATTCTGTTATACACGTAGCGCCAATCTAGAAGGCAGCACCCTGGCTCCATTCCCTTTCCTGCCAACCTTTGTAACCCAACTGGATGGACAGACTTACTGACCAATAGCTAAGAAAAGGAGAGGAGGGCCAAAGACAGAGATAATTCTGATGTACAATAATTGCCACCCTGGAAGTCAGCGTTTTGGCTCCATTCCCTTTCCTGCCATCCCTTGTAACCCAACCGGATGGATGAAGTCTCTGACTAATATCAATGAACAGGAGAGAATGACCAAAGACACCTGGCTGTGTGGTCTGGCAGGTGTATGTGAATCTCTAGGTTGGCTGATCAGAATTAAAAATCCTTTGACAGACACAACGTTTCCACACATGTACTACAGCTGTCAAGCCATTAAAGAGAAACTGCAAACTGATCACATAATTTGTATTAAAAACCTCTTTGCCATTCTGAAGCTTCCCTCCAACCGCTTTGCATATTATTTTATATATACTGTGATTCTGTATTTGCCAAATATGCTGCAGAAATCTCCCTCCACTGAGTCTGGCTGCAACCATTTTAACTGTGGGCAGCTGAATCTGCTGCCTGTTCTCTTCCTGGATTTACACAGAGGCACACCTCCAGCTCTGCAGCTCTGATTGGCCCTCCTATGACTCATCCTCCCTCCCTTCCTTGCAAACTCTCAGGAGAGTGAGAGAGAGAGCTGTGAATGATGTCATAAGCCTAGACTAATGACCAGACAGGAAACAGGAAGTGGGCTGTATAAGGGATTAACTGGCAGAAAAAAAATGTTTTACTATCCAAAGATAAAAAATGAGGGAGGAACAGGGCAAGAAACCGTGAAATGTACGAGAATTTCAGTATGTATAGGTGGATTGTGATGGCATGTCGGATTGTATATAACAATGTTTTACCTGGAACCTACAATGTTGGATTGTATGTTTTTGTTTGTTTCAATAAATTCTTTTGAGATAAAAAAAAGATAAAACAACAAGGGCAGAAGTTTTAATAGATGGAAAGTTGAAAAAAGTACTGAAGGTCCACTTTAGGTGAAACTTCACTCTCTCAATAAACATTGGCTATTTTTTATAATGCGTTGAGCAATTTGTTGGGGTTATATGAAGAGATAAAAGAAGAAGGACGATGGAGAAGGAGGAAGAAAGAGGAGGTGGAAGAAGGCAGAAGAAGGAAAAAAAAAGGAGGAGGAAGAAAGAGGAGGAGTAAGAAGGAGAAAGAATGAGAAGGAGAAGGAGGAAGAATAAGAAGGAAGGAGGAGAAAGAAGAAGGAGGAAGAAGGAGGAGGAAGGAGGAAGAAGGAGGAGGAAGGAGGAGGAGGAAGAAGGAGGAGGAAGAAGGGGGAGGAAAAAGAAAGAAGGAGGAAGAAGAAGGAAGGAGGAGGAGCAAGAAGAAGGAGGAAGGAGGAGAAAGAAAGAGGAAAAAGATGGAGGAGAAGGAGGAAGAATGAGAAGGAAGGAGGAGAAAGAAGAAGGAGGAAGAAGGAGGAGGAAGGAGGAGGAGGAAGGAGGAGGAGGAAGAAGGAGGAAGAAGAAGGAGGAGGAAAAAGAAAGAAGGAGGAAGAAGAATGAGAAGTAAGGAGGAGAAAGAAGAAGGAGGAAGAAGGAGGAGGAAGGAGGAAGAAGGAGGAGGAGGAGGAAGAAGGAGTAAGAAGAAGGAGGAGGAAAAAGAAAGAAGAAGGAAGAAGAAGAAGGAGGGGGAAGAAGGAATAAAAGGAGGTAGAAGGAAGAAGAGGGAAGAAAAAAAGGAGGAAGAAGTAGGAGGAAGAAGGAGAAGGAAGAATAAGGAGGAAGAAGAAGGAGGAGGAATAAACAAAGAAGGAGGAAGAAGAAGGAGGAAGCAGGAGAAAGAAAGAGGAAAAATACATTGGCTATTTTTTATAATGCGTTGAGCAATTTGTTGGGGTTATATGAAGAGATAAAAGAAGAAGGACGATGCAGAAGGAGGAAGAAAGAGGAGGTGGAAGAAGGCAGAAGAAGGAAGAAAAAGGAGGAGGAAGAAAGAGTAGGAGTAAGAAGGAGAAAGAATGAGAAGGAGAAGGAGGAAGAATGAGAAGGAAGGAGGAGAAAGAAGAAGGAGGAAGAAGGAGGAGGAAGAAGGAGGAGGAAGGAGGAGGAGGAAGAAGGAGTAAGAAGAAGGTTTGAGGAAAAAGAAAGAAGGAGGAAGAAGAAGGAAGGAGGAGGAGGAAGAAGAAGGAGGAAGGAGGAGAAAGAGAGAGGAAAAAGATGGAGGAGAAGGAGGAAGAATGAGAAGGAAGGAGGAGAAAGAAGAAGGAGGAAGAAGGAGGAAGGAGGAGGAGGAAGAAGGAGTAAGAAGAAGGAGGAGGAAGAAGGAGTAAGAAGAAGGAAGAAGAAGAAGGAGGAGGAAGAAGGAATAAAAAGGAAGTAGAAGGAAGAAGAGGGAAGAAAAAAAGGAGGAAGAGGAAGAAGAAGGAGGAGGACGAAGGAGAAGGAAGAATGAGGAGGAAGAAGAAGGAGGAGAAAAAACAAAGAAAGAGGAAGAAGAAGGAGGAAGCAGGAGAAAGAAAGAGGAAAAATACAAAGAAAGAAGAAGAAGAAGGAGGGGGAGGAAGGAAGAAGGAGGAGGAAAAAGAAAGAAGGAGGAAAAAGAAAGAAGGAGGAAGAAGGAGAAGGAAGAAGGAGGAGGAGGAAGAAGAAGGAAGAAGCAGGAGAAAGAAAGAGGAAGAAGATGAATGAGGAAGAAGGAGGAAGAAGGAAGAAGAAGGAGGAAGAAGAGGAAAGAGGAGGGAGAAGAAGAAAGAGAAAGGAGAAGGAACATGGGGAAGAAGAAGGTGAATGAAGGAGAAGGAGAAGGAAGAAGAAGGAGGAAGAAGAAGAAGAAGGAAAAAGGAGGAGGAAGGAGGAGAAAGAAAGTAAAAGAAGAAGAAGAATGTCAGGTCACCTGAGACCAGGTGACACATGCACTCTGTAGGAGTCGGAAGTGCACCGCTAAGATAGTGGATCCTAGGACTGACTGCTGTGGATAGTACCCAGGGAGGTTCAGGAAGCAGGTCTACTGGATCACTAACACAGATCCCAGTGGGAGCTAGAGCATAGATTCCCCAGGGCGCGGGGTCTAAGAGCCAGCAGGTGTTCACCAGAGCCTCTAGTGGTGAGGATGGACTGCGCTGCAGTCTGGCTCCAGGTCGCGGCCCCTAGGGTCTCACAGCTCAAGCTCACGGTAGACTACGGGAGAGGAAGCAGCAGGCTGGAACAACAAGGATAGTAAAGGGATAAGGCAGAGGTCAAGGTGACTAGCAGACAGAAACAACAGCGTACATGCCAAAGGTTCAGGGTCACAGGCAAACAGGGATAGTCGAGAATACGCCAAGGTCGGTAACAGAGACAAACGAAGAGCACACGGCAAGCAGGAAACAGGAAGCCAAACACACAATGAATGAATGCACAATGGTTGATCAGCAAGGTTGGCTTGCAACGCTCAGGTTAATATAGTGTTCCCAATTAGAGACTGGGGTGAAGCTATGCTGCGGGAAGATTATTTAAACAGTCAGGTGAGGGTGGCTGACCTCTAAAGGTGAACACAGAAGGAAAGGTGAGCTGACAGACACATATTACTGCATAATAATGACAAGAAGAAGAAGGAGGAAGAAGAAGCGGGTGATAGAAGGAAGAAGAAGAAGGAGGAAGAAGGAAAAGGAGGAAGGAGGAAGAAGGTGGAGGAAGAAGGAGGAGGAAAAAGAAAGATGGAGGAGAAAGAAGGGAGAAGAAGAAGGAAGAAGGACTCCCCATGAATAATGATGTTGCCCCCTTTCCATCCTTTACAAGTTATTTTTCGATTCAACTGTCCCTACTTGTGTAGATGAATTATTCATGTTAGAACACTATAACACACTATAATCCCATGCACCCCACAGGGATGTGTTCCAGTATATAAGGGATTGTGAATATATATGAGGCAGATTTACTTTTAACTCCATCCAGCACATCAGAAAATACAGAAAGATGATCAGAGACTGCAAGTTTCTCTCCCCGGGAATGAAAGCTCATTAATATTCATGGAGGCTCTGTGTCTATGCTACTGCTTGCAAAAACTGGTGTTTAGCTCCTAGAGAAGTCTGGGTAATCCCTGGCGGCCTCTTCGCTGGCAGCAGACGAATGTTAATCCATCTTTTCTGTCTATTCAGCCTGATAAATAAGCACAAGAATGCCTTGTACGACTGTAGAGAGGCAGGGTGCCATGTGACGGGTCTGACTTGCACAGGTCAGTACGTCTATGGTTGGCCATACACGCAGTAATATGATGAATCAGGAGACTTCTTTTCACCTACCCACTGCACATAAAATGTGTGCAAACCCAAAATCTATTTTTCAGAATGTCTGACGTCTTGCCTCACTGTACACAGTCTCGTGGCTAAAGGAAGGCATTGTTACATATACCAGACTAAAGGGAGCAAATAATAGAAGTTTATTGTTAAGGTTTATATGTACTTTAATATGATGAAGACTGTAATCAAGAACCTCCCTTTCCCTGGTAGAAAATACAATTTTTGTACTCACTATAAAATCCTTTTCATGGAGTCCATTGAGGGGAACAGGAAGTATTTAACCTTTAGGTTATACTGCTGACTACAGCTGAATTGGCCAATAGCACACAAAAAAAAAAAATGTACCCAGGATAACCTCTCCCACTCCCCGCATGCCTCAGTTTCGTAGCAAATCACAGTACGAAGAGCATAATCATAAACACAAATGGGTGGAACCTGTGACCATGAATGGTCTCCAAGAAAAGGACTTTACAGCAGGTACAAAAATCTTATTTTCTTTCATACTCTTTGAGGAACACAGGAATTCTATAACCTTTGGGATGTCCAAAAGCAATTCAACTGAGATGTGGGCAATGCATCGAGCAATATCTAATGGGCTGAAGAAAAAACATCAGAAAAACTGGCAACTGCCTTTAGCTCAAAGAGCCTTCTAAAGAACATTATGCCTGAAGCTGGCAACAGATGAGGCCTGAACATCCGTCTGGTAGAACTAAAAGAACACGTGAACAGGAGGCCAGGTGGCATCTTGGCAAGTCTGGGAAACCATCGCTCGATGCTGAAAAGACCAAGTAGCACTTACACATCTAGTAGGGTGTGCCGTGAGATGAAGGTGTAGAAGAACTCGATCCTTAAGACCATAAGCTTGGATGATGATCTGCCTGGGACACTTAGAAATGGCGTAACAAGAAGCCCGTGCCCCTTTACGTGGACCATCCAGGATGACAAAGAGGGAATCAGTCTTCCTAAAAAAAGCAGTGACTGATAGACTCAGCCACTAGGGGTTGGGTGTTCTACATAAGAGGCTCTCTGTACAAAGGTTCTAATTAAAGTGTGAGAGGCCAACAACCCTGAAACAAAATAGAAAGGGCAGAAAACTGACACTTAATAGGGCTGGCAGCTAAATAGTGGTCCAGACCCAGTTGCAAAAAGGAGAGGATTCCGTCCACAGAGAAACTCAGAGGGTGGAAGCCCCGAGATACACACCAAGTAACGTATGCCTTCCATGTCTGATGACAGACTTTGTGAGAAGTCCTAGCTTTAGCATCACAATAATCACAGACTCAGAGATGCTCCTGTCCCTCAGGACCTTGGCTTCAACAGCCATGCCGTTAAAGCAAGTTACCAATAAGTGGGGTGGCAAATTGGCCCTTGGGACAAAAGTTCTTCTGCCAGGAGTCATCCATCTGGACCAGTTCAGAACAAGGAGGATCACTGTAATGCCCACCTTTTGAATACTGCAAAGCAGAAGAGGAATAAGATTCAGGGGAGAAAAGACATAGATTGAGCCCATGGAGCCACCAGAGTAGAGTAGAGTTAAACCCTAAGTGAATGTAATGTGCGTTGAAACAGCCAATTGTAGTATCCATCGGGAGCCCATGTGATGGGGGACAATGCAGGAGCCTGAACAAGGACCCTCAGGACAGGATCACCAGAGATTACTGTAATGAAAGCTTCAGATTTAAAATTATTGGAAGTGACTTTAGCATGTTAAAATGTATATGAGGATTTAGTGACAGGAGTTACATCTTCATTAGTTTGTACAAATCTTCCAACACTCTGATGAGAGCTGGAATCAGGAGCACACTACGGTTGCTTCCAGACTGTATAATGCCTATACTACAGCATACAGCAAAGATTCTCAGAGACCGCTAAATGTCTCACCTTCAGACGGCGGGCAGAGACCACATAAAATATTCATCAGTGTTGTTTTGCCGGTGCCACTGTGCCCAAGCAAAGCTGTTATTTGTCCTTCATATATGTCCAAGGTGAGCCCTGCGGATAAAAATAAGATTACCACAGACATCAGAGACACAATACTACTATCTACATTATTTCCTCAAACCCTGGCTATTTATAAATTAAAAAAGAAAAAACAAATATTCTGAGCTAAAATCCAGGATTTTTAAAGAATGGGAATTTTCAAAAACAACAAAGTATAATTAGTTTAGGTGCAGCAACAACAAAAAAAAGGGGTTCTTGTAGTTTTCCTTATAGAGCAGCCACAGCCCGAGTAGGAAAGTCTGTCCCTTGCCAGCATGCTGCAGAGAAGGACCCTTGCTTTCTGTCGTCATGTCTCAGCAGAGGTCTGACCCACCCCCCTGTACAGTAAGAGCTAGAGCTCTCCAATCAGCGAGGAGCATAAGCTCTGCTGATTTCAGAGCTAGGTCTGCCTCAGCTGCGGACCACTGGTTTATGGGGAAACTGACCTTCTTCCTATCAGATATAGGTCTTACTTATGGCACGCTGAGGGGAGAAAGGGGTACACAGAAGGTCTTAAAGAGCGTTGAGGGACTACAGGCTTCCTGAACAAGCAGGTTGCCTGGCTTCATCTTTTGCCTTGGGTTAGTGAGGAGTCAGGTAGTACAGCCAAATGATTTGCATGCCAATCAGGCCACTGGTAAGTCAGCAACAGAAATTTCCTTCAAATCTGTTTATACATGCACCCTCTCTGAAAGAGGTTTCACTCTGTTATTAAAGGCTCAAATCCCCCCCCCCCCCCCCCCCCCATCCCCATGTCAAATGGGAGGCCCTTATTTTATTCTTTGTGGATGCTTGAAGGAGGCAAATCCCCCACCAGCCCCACCAGGTCTCCCACCCTCGAAGAAGGTGAATTTTTCCACCAGCTTCTTCTAACATTTGGGGTCTCCCACGCTTTAAGAAGGCAAATCCTCCACTATCTTCTTCTAACATTTAGGATCTCCCACGCTTTAAGGAGGCAAACCCTCTACCAGCTTCTTGTAACATTTGGCGTCTCCCGCGCTTGAAGTAGGCAAATCTTTCACCAACTTCTTCTAACATTTAGGTTCTCCCACGCTTTAAGGAGGCAAACCCCCCACCAGCTTCTTCTAACATTTGGGGTCTCCCACGCTCGAAGGAAGTGAATCCTCCACCAGCTTCTTCTAACATTTGGGGTCTCCCACGCTTTAAGGAGGTGAATCCTCCACTATCTTCTTCTAACATTTGGGCTCTCCCATTCTCGAAGGATGCAAATCCTTCATCAGCTTCTTCTAATATTTGGCGTCTCCCACGCTTTAAGGAGGTGAATCCTCCACCATCTTCTCCTGACCATTGCAGGATAGATATCCCATTGATGATATTAGAACAGCCCTTTTTTTACCATTCTACTTTATTGTTTAGATATAAACTCATATATAGACATAAAATGATGTTGTTTCCTTTACAAAATGTATTATCCATTACAGTACCTTAATTCTGTGCTCCTGAAGAAGCGCATGCGGCGCGCAACATGTCGAGCTCATACAGAAACTGATTGCCACCATCACATAACGCTTGGTTCAACATAATGTACTGTAACTATATAGATCAATAAGTTGCATGTCTCTTGTTGGTTTCATAAGTTCTGTGTATCTCTTTTCACCAACCAACCAAATGTGTATGGAGTGCATAATTTGTAAACTGTGATTGGTTTTTATATCTTCCTTTCCCCCTTCTTTTATGTAATAAGTTCGAAATAAAATAATATTTTAACTATATACTACCCTCATTATTGTGCCTATAAAGTCTTGAGCCCACCAATATATTTTTCTGCTCTTCTAAATTCTTCTAAGATTTGTCATCTCCCATGCTCAAAGGGGGAAAATCCTCCATCAGCTTCTTCTAGCATTTGGGGTTTTCATCCCACCACAGCAAAATTATTACAGAGCTCTAGCGGGAATTCTCTTGATCTCATATATAAGAAATCTTAAGTCTCTTACCTTGTAATGCCTCCATCTGACGATTCTCCTTTTTGAAAGACTTATGGATATTTTTAATTCTGCACGAGGGAGAAGAAGGAGTTAAAATACTCACTACAGAACAAAAAAATACCTCAACAAAAACCTATGGTAACAGTCTTTCTGGGGTAGATTCCTGCCCTGGAGAAAATGCTGGAACACTGGTTTCTCTTTGCATGGTAAGTATTTCACCCCATCTATTACTCTTTATTTACCTCTCACCTCCAGTTAGATTGTGAGTGTGGTCTCATGTAAAGACCTCCAGCCAGATTGTGAGTGTGGTCTCATGTAAAGACCTCCAGCCAGATTGTGAGTGTGGTCTCATGTAAAGACCTCCAGCCAGATTGTGAGTGTGGTCTCATGTAAACACCTCCAGCCAGATTGTGAGTGTGGTCTCATGTAAACACCTCCAGCCAGATTGTGAGTGTGGTCTCATGTAAACACCTCCAGCCAGATTGTGAGTGTGGTCTCATGTAAACACCTCCAGCCAGATTGTGAGTGTGGTCTCATGTAAACACCTCCAGCCAGATTGTGAGTGTGGTCTCATGTAAACACCTCCAGCCAGATTGTGAGTGTGGTCTCATGAAAACAGTAGAGTGTAGTTCTGGTTGAAGAAGTCAACGTATAATAATGTTGCCATACCTGATGGCCTCTTTCCCATGCAGGCCTAGCGGTACAGGCTCCACCACGTCGCTCAGAACGGTGTTGGTGCTGAAGAAGCTCTCACTGAGCACCCCATAATTTCTCCTCCTCTTCGACCAGTAAGATGGCTTCAGAAAGAAGAGAGGTGACCTTCGTAAACCGTACTCTCCTGTTCCCAAAGCAAAAGACACATTGAAGCTTTACGCCCCCCAATAAGATCCTCCAACACAATGAAATGAGACCCAACACTTGACAAAGCCCTTTTCCAGTTTTGTTTTCAAACAAATATATTTTCTCTCTAGACCAGTGGCCCCAAACTGTGACCCTTTACTTTCCATTATCTGGCCCTTGGGGCACTATTTATCTCACTGAGATCAACAATGGGACACTATACCTCCCTCTGACACCAATGATAGGGGATTTCCTCCCACTGATACCAATGATGGGGCACTATACCTCCCTCTGACACCAATGATGGGGCACTATTCCTGTCACTGACACCAATGAGAGGGCACTATATCTCCCACTGACACAATTATGGGGCACTATTCCTTCCCTAACAAGGGGGCACTATTACTCCCAATGACAGCAACGATATTACTCCCACTGACAACAGTGATGGGGCACTATACCTTCCACAGACACCAAGTGGGTACTATTCCTCCCATTGACACCAACAATGGGGCACTATTTCTCCCACTGACACCAATGATGTGGCATGATTCTTCCCACTGATACTAATGATAGGG
The DNA here is from genome assembly GCF_042186555.1 of Aquarana catesbeiana. NCBI lineage: Eukaryota > Metazoa > Chordata > Amphibia > Anura > Ranidae > Aquarana > Aquarana catesbeiana. The sequence continues at coordinate 234,865,589 of NC_133335.1, read as the reverse complement.
CACTATTCCTTACCCTGACACCAATGAGGGGGCACTGTTTCTCCCATTGACATCAACGATGGGGCCATTATCCTCACATTGACGCCAATGATGGGACACTATACCTTCCACTGACACCATAAGCGTGTACTATTCCTCCCATTGACAGAAATGATGGGGCATGATTCCTTCCACTAACACCAATGGGGGGGCACTATTCCTCCTACTGACACCAATGATAGAGCACTTATCCTCCCACTAACACTAACGATGGGGCACTATTCCTCCCACTGACACTAACGAGGGGGCACTATTCCTCCCACTGACACCTATGATAGAGCACTTTTCCTCCCACTGACACTAATAATGGGGCACTATTCCTCCCGCTGACACCAATGATGGGGCACTAATTCTCCCACTGACACCAATGATGGGCACTATTCCTTCCAATGACACCAATGATGGGGCACTATTCCTCCCACTGATACCAATGATGGGGCACTATTCCTTCCACTGACACCAATGATGGGGCACTATTCCTCCCGCTGACACCAATGATGGGGCACTATTCCTCCCACTGACACCAATGATGGGGCACTATTCCTTCCACTGACACCAATGATGGGGCACTATTCCTTCCACTGACACCAACAATGGAACACTATTCCTTCCACTGACACCAATGATGAGGCACTATTCTTCCCAGTGACACCAATGATGGGGCACTATTCTTCCCACTGACAGCCAGAAGTCAGAAATGAAGCAGGTCATCCACCCAGGTCAATATGCGCTTGTTCACATGGAGCGTTCTTACCTGGGAGAATCTGGTCAAGGTATGACGCCAGGAGCAGGTACATCACACTGTCCACCACCAGGAAAATATAGGTGATGATGAGGGGGTAGGGGCCATCCTTCAGATTGAATAGCTGGGCACCATTTCCATTCTGCTCAAGAATCATGACCTGAAATGCACACGGACGTATCAGAAGGTCAGTACATTACATTCTATCGGACGGATCGTTGTTTTAAAGTGTATGGCAAAACAAAACCTATTTTTATTAGATTAGAACCTCTGTCAGGTTTTTACTGCTCTCTGGGGCTTTGTAAGAGATTTGTTCTTCCTTACTTCCTGTCCCGATGACAACAGCTTTACCTGACAGGAAGTGAGGGAAAATCTGCAACACCGACAGAAAATAAAATCTATGTGTACAAAGTCCAAAGAGAGCGCCAGACCAAAGATCGGAGAGTCCAAAACCTTTTATTATTACTCATGGCAAGAAAACAGAAAAGAACCGACATGGTTCAGGGGCACCGATACCACTCTTCATCAGGGCTTAAAGTTCACCCTTTTTTTTTTAATTCCAGCACCTAAGTACCAATATGTCAAAAGTATTGGGACGCCTGCCTTTACACACACATGAACTTTAATGGCATCCCAGTCTTACTCCGTAGGGTTCAATATTGAGTTGGCCCACCCTTTGCAGCTATAACAGCTTCAACTCTTCTGGGAAGGCCGTCCACAAGGTTTAGGAGTGTGTCTATGGGAATGTTTGATCATTCTTCCAGATGATCATTTGTGAGGTCAGGCACTGATGTTGGACGAGAAGGCCTGGCTCACAGTCTCCACTCTAATTCACCCCAAAGGCATTCTATCGGGTTGAGGTCAGGACTCTGTGGAGGCCAGTGAAGCTCCTCCACCCCAAACTCGCTCAGCCATGTCTTTGTGGACCTTGCTTTGTGTGCCCCTTATGGACGGCTGCCACTGCGTCCAGAGAATAAAAATCTGACAGGGGCTCTAGCCATCCCCTACTTCCGTCTGTGTCCTTGCTAATCAAAATGACCACAGCTGATCCTGTAATGAAATGGCTTTTGTGGGCCATTGAGAAGGTTGATTAGCTACACCTGATTGAGTTTACAAGTCATTTTTAGGAGGGGGGTGATCATTTTTCCAACTCAGTGATTCTGAATTTGAATTTTTTTTTCTTATATGTTGGTATTAACTCTTTCACTTGGATGTTCTAAGTTTCACTGAGTAAATACAGCTGGATAAAACAAAAACTGTGTCTGTCTTCATTTCAGGCTGCAAAATGTGATTATTTTAACCACTTCTGGACCGCCCACCGCGTTTATACGTCACAAATTTGACATTAAATACCGGGGCTATGACAGCAGCTAGCTGCTATATTTTTACGCAGTGGGTGATCCTCTTTCACATAAAAAGTGGTGCCAACTTTTATGGGCAGCGGGAGAGGTGCCCCCCCCCCTTCCCCTCCCGCCCCCTTCCCAGAGAGATCAGCAGCGACAGAAACGATCCGATCCTGTGGAGCGATGGGCAGGAAGTCGAGTGAGGTAGTGATGGCTCCGACGCGACTCTATGCACTTGGAGGACCAGAGCGACGTCAAACGTCACTTCCGCCCTCCGGCCTTAAAGGGTCCTTTTTTTTTTTAATGTGGAAACATAAAATTACTTTTTTTTTTTATTTATTGCTTTTAAGTGTAAATATGAGATCTGAGGTCTTTTTGACTCCAGATCTCACATTAAAGAGGACCTGTCCTGCTTAATTCTCTTACAAGGGATTAGAATTTACATTCCTTGTAATAGGAATAAAAGTGACCAAAAATTTTTTTTTTAAAGGGACAGTGTAAAAAAAAAAAAAAAAAAAAAAATTAAAGCGCCCTGTCCCTCCAACCTTGCGTGCAGAAGCGAACACATACGCAAACCGCGCTCGCATATGTAAACGATGTTCAAACCACACATTTAAGGTATCGCCGCAATCGTTAGAGCGAGAGCAATAATTCTAGCGCTAGACCTCCTCTGTAAGGCTCGGTTCACACTGGGGCGACTTGGGATCCGACTTGTACGCCCTCAAGTCGCCCCAAGTCGCCCCAGAAATAGTTTGAATGGGAGTTAACGCTAGCGTCTTAATAGACGCTACTGAAGTCGCTCCGACTTCAGAGCGTACTCCCTGTATTACTTTGATCCGACTTGGTAGGCGACCTGTACCATAGAAATCAATGGAAGTCGCCTCCAAGTCGGATCTCTCTGTAAAGTCAAGCGACTTTGCAGGGAAAACCCCTCCCTCCCCCCCTCCCTCCCAGAGAGCTGATTGGCCACAGGCGAAGTCGCCTGTCATGCAGGCGACTTCAAGTCGCCTTGTAATTTGCTAAAGTCGCGTCGAAGTCGCGTCGAAGTCGCCGTGCAAAGTCGCGCTGAAGTCGTGTTGCCCCAGTGTGAACCGAGCCTAACTCTAAACTGGTAACCTGTAAAAAAAATTTGGAGATTTTGAACTACTGTAGTTTGTCACCACTCCACAAGCGGGCGCAATTTTTAAAGCATTACATGTTGGGTATCAATTTACTCGGTGTAACATCATTTTTCACATTATAGAAAAAATTTGGGCTAACTTTACTGTTTTCTTATTTTTGAATTGAAAAAATTATTTTTTCCCCAAAAATTGTGTTTGTAAGATCGCTGCGCAAATATGGTGTGAAATAACGTATTGCAACAATCTCCATTTTATTCTCTAGGGCATCTGCAAAAAATATATATATATATATATATATAATGATTGGGGATTCTAAGTAATTTCTAGCAAAAGAAAACAAACTAATTTTAATAAACAAAAAGTGCCAGAAATAGGCTTGGTCCTTAAGAGGTTAGAGGGGCGATTTTTTCCTATACCCACTGTAAAGCCTCGTACACACGATCGGATTTTCCGCAGACAGAACCTTGGACTTTTTTCCGAAGGCGCGTGCCTGGATTGCGCCTTGCATACAAACGGAAAGGAATTGTCGGCCAACAAACACGAACGTAGTGACGTACTACGTGGTTTTTCAGCTCTTTAGCGCCACCCTTTGGGCTCCTTCTGCTAATTTCGTGTTAGTAGAAGTTTGGTGAGTGTTGATTCGCGCTTTTCATTTAGCGATTTTCATTTCGCGCTTTTCAGTTCGTTTCTGAATGGCCGTTCGTCAACCAGACATGTTGCGGAATCGGAGGAGATAACGTGTTATTTATTATTGGCCTGGGAGTTATTGCTTTGACCCAAGTCCAGTCCAGGAACAGGAGGAGGAGGAGGATTTCTTGGACCAAAAATTTGTTGCTTTATTAATGGTGAGGTCATATGCCTTTGCTGTGGGAGCTCCAGGAGAATAATCTGGATGATTTTTGGAATTATCTCCGGATGACGGACCCCTGCTTTCACCAACTCTTGGCATTGGTGACCCCCTATCATAAAGAAGCAGGACACATGCATGAGGCTCTTATTTTATTTTTTGGTTGAATAATAATGATTTGATTTGGTATATTTTCTATATTTTTGGATGCATAGAATGCACTTTTTGGTTAAGTTCTATTGGCAGATATCATGTCTAATTTTGTTTTCTTTTTTTAATGCACAATAAAAAAAATTGTGTAGAATAATACTTGGCTGTGTGTTTTACTTCAAATGACAGTTTGGGAGTCGGCAGTTACATTTTAAAAAATACAATGTAAAATTAACAAGGGACACCAACATAGTTGTATCTTTGATCTTAAAAACGACTAAAAATGGTGTTGTGGTAACATGCCCAAATAGAAAAAAACAAAACATAATAATATTAATCTTGATATCACTAGAAAATAAAAGCCTTTGAAAATTATTTTGCAATAACTCCATCAGTGTCACCAGCAAAGCAGCTTCATTATTATCCCATTGAAGAAGAAGAGAATTGTGCGCTGCATTTCCAGATTTCATAATTTGCCGGATTAACGAATGTTAATTCTCCATTACGAATGCTAGTTTACAAGAGCGACCGCTTCCGGCTCGTTCCTTGCTTCCGAGCATGCGTGTTTGTACTTTGGACTTTTGTCCGACGGACTTGTGTACACACGCTCGGAAAATCCGACAACAGACATTTGTCCGCCGGAAAATCCGACAACAATTGTCCGATGGAGCGTACAAAACGGTCGGATTTTCCACCAATAGCCTGTCACCACACAATTCCCGTCGGGAAATCCGATCGTGTGTACGGGGCTTTAGTCTAAACATGTGTGTAAGAGCTCGTTCACACCAGTGAGTGATACACTATGAAACACCGGGAGACCTTCCTTGTTCTTTTCCTGAACTCTCTCCACACAACTGTTGTATCCCCATAGAGCAGATTTGTTTTCAAACCTGGAGGCGGATTCCTTATCTTAATGTATTAAAGCGGAGAGACTCCAGGGAGAGGTTTGTTCTGTCTCTGTATATAAATTAGAATACCTTGACGACAATATTAGCCAAACCAAGTTATGTCTCGATAAACAAGCCAGATTGTAATCTAATAGTCTTATATTCGGTAGACCAAGACCATACGCCGCACACTGCATCAAATTGGTCTGCATGGCTGTCGTCCCAGAAGGAAGCCTCTTCTAAAGAAGATGCACAAGAAAGTCCGCAAACAGTTTGAAGACAATCAGACTAAGCACATGGATTAATGGAACCATGTCCTGTGGTCTGATGAGACCAAGATAAACGTATTTGGTTCAGATGGTGACAAGCGTGTGTGGGGGCAACCAGGTGAGGAGGACAAAGACAAGTGTGTCTTGCCTACAGTCAAGCATGGTGGTGGGAGTGTCATGGTCTGGGGCTGCATGAGTGCTGCCGGCACTGGGGAGCTACAGTTCATTGAGGGAACCATGAATGCCAACATGTACTGTGACATACTGAAGCAGAGCATGACCCCCTCCCTTCAGAGACTGGGCCGCAGGGCAGTATTCCAACATGATAACGACCCCAAACACACCTCCAAGATGACCACTGCCTTGCTAAAGAAGCTGAGGGTAAAGGTGATGGACTGGCCAAGCATGTCTCCAGACCTAAACCCTATTGATCATCTGTGGGACATCCTCAAACGGAAGGTGGAGGAGCGCAAGGTCTCTAACATCCACCAGCTCTGTGATGTCATCATGGAGGAGGGGAAGAGGACTCCAGTGATAACCTGTGAAGCTCTGGTGACCTCCATGCCCAAGAGGGTTAAGGCAGTGCTGGAAAATAATGGTGGCCACACAAAATGTTGACACTTTGGGCCCAATTTGGACATTTTCACTTAGGGGTGTACTCACTTTTGTTGCCAGCGGTTTAGACATTAATGGCTGTGTGTTGAGTTATTTTGAGGGGACAGCAAATTTACACTGTTATACAAGCTGTACACTCACTACTTTACATTGTAGACAAGTGTCATTTCTTCAGTGTTGTCACATGAAAAGATAGAAGAAAAGATTTACAAAAATGTGAGGGGTGTACTGACTTTTGTGAGATACTGTAGTTAGGCACACATTTAACCCCTTGAATCACCCTAGATGTTAACCCCCTTCCCAGCCAATGTCATTAGTACCAGTGGGGGCCAGTGGTATGTTTTTTTGACTAAGATCAATCAGATCAATCAGTCCGATCGAATTGTGAAACAAATCACAAAGGATGACTACAAACAGGGCAAATAATAAGTGAGCATTAATGATAAATAAATGAATCCACAGTCCTTGAAACTTCCAAAGAAAGAAAATGTTGGATAAGACACCGTGTGATACAATCTTCAGTGACTTCTTATAAGACAATGTAAATCCACCACCACACAGAGTGCAAGCTTACCAGCTGTCTGAGCTCTTTGCTAATACCCAGCTATGGCCTTTGATCTACCCATCTACCTCCGGTGACCGATAAGCCAAACGTTCCTGGAGACTTAGAGTATATCCAGCGGTCAGTAGCCAGCCACAAGAATGACCTCGGTGTGAGTATTATACCAGTAGAAAAAAATAGAAGAGAGTTGCCATCAGTAAAACCGGGTGGTATTTTATTATATTAAAATCTGTGCTAACAAGCAGAGAATGCACAAGTAAAAAAGTTTCATAAAAAAGCCGTCCGGCAAATAGTACAAACACGCCCGTAGAAGCGGGACGTAAACCAGCGTGGTGACGTCGGCACGTCGCTCCTCCCTACGTGTTTCGTCACTAAACCGACGTCGTCCTGGGGCGCCGTATTAGCCACAAGCTCAGACAGCTTGTGCAGCTGGTAAGCTTGCACTCTATGTGGTGGTGGATTCACTTTGTCTTATAAGAAGTCACTGAAGATCGTATCACACGGTGTCTTATCAAACATTTCCTTTCTTTGGAGGTTTCAAGGACTGTGGACTCATTTATTTATCATTAATGCTCACTTATTATTTGCCCTGTTTGTAGTTGTAGTCATCCTTTGTGATTTGTTTCACAATTCGTTCGGACCGATTGATCTTATTCAATTGCATGTTTTTTATTTTTATTATATGTTTAGGCGCAGCTCCTTATGTTTTTTTATTTAAACCAATCAATATACACTTATTGGGATTTTTTTTAATCAAAAACGTGTAGCAGAATACATTTTTGGCCAAAATTTATGAAGAAATTAGATTTTTTTTCATCATTTTTTTTACTGGATATGTTTTATCACCGAAAGTAAAAAAATATTACCTTTTTTAAAAAAAATGTTGTTTTTTTTCATTGATATAAAAAAAAACAAAAAAAGAAACAGTGGTGATCAAATACGCCCAAAATAAAGCTCTATTTGCACTGTAAGGGTTAGTTGCCCCTTTTTTGTCTAGGGGTCAGGAGAAAGGAGAAGTACTTATCTGATCCTCCCCACACAGGACAGATCCCTGCAGCCCCTCCACCCCCACCCCCCCCACCCGGCAGTCTAGCGGTCTTGAGCTGTGGACTGTTCCTGATATCATCAAGCCCATAGACCTGCTATGAACATGAGGACATCAGGAGCAGTCCACTGCCGGATCACGGGGGGAGCGCTGTTTGCCGGTGGAGCGGAGGATCAGGTAAGTATATGCTTTTTTCGTCACCCTTGGACAAAAAAAGCAGTTAACCCTTTCAGTGTGGGCACAGCCCCATTGCATGTGAAAACTTTTTGGGGGGAGCTTTAAGAACAGTGGTCTCAAAACTGTGCCCCACGGGCCAGATGTGCCCCTTTGCTTACCTTTATCCAGTCCTCTTGAATCGCTATTCCTCCCACTGACACCAACGATGGGGTACCTCCACTGACATCACCGATGGGGGTACTCCCACTGACACCAACGATGGGGTACTCCCACTGACATCACCGATGGGGTACTCCCGCTGACACCAACGATGGGGTACTCCCACTGACATCACCGATGGGGTACTCCCACTGACACCACCGATGGGGTACTCCCACTGACATCACCGATGGGGTACTCCCGCTAACACCAACGATGGGGTACTCCCACTGACATCACCGATGGGGTACTCCCGCTAACACCAACGATGGGGTACTCCCACTGACATCACCGATGGGGTACTCCCACTGACACCAACGATGGGGTACTCCCGCTGACACCAACGATGGGGTACTCCCACTGACACCAACGATGGGGTACTCCCACTGACACCACCGATGGGGTACTCCCACTGACATCACCGATGGGGTACTCCCACTGACACCAACGATGGGGTACTCCCACTGACACCAACGATGGGGTACTCCCACTGACATCAACAATGAGGTACTCCCACTGACACCAACAATGAGGTACTCCCACTGACACCAATGATGGGGTACTCCCACTGACACCAACGATGGGGTACTCCCACTGACACCAACGATGGGGTACTCCCACTGACACCAACAATGAGGTACTCCCACTGACACCAACAATGAGGTACTCCCACTGACACCAATGATGGGGTACTCCCACTGACACCAACGATGGGGTACTCCCACTGACACCAACGATGGGGTACTCCCACTGACACCAACGATGGGGTACTCCCACTGACATCACCGATGGGGTACTCCCACTGAACCAACGATGAGGTACTCCCACTGACACCAACGATGGGGTACTCCCACTGACAATAACGATGGGGTACTTCCACTGACACCACATTGGGGTACTCCCACTGACACCAACGATGGGGTACTCCCACTGACACCGACGATGGGATACTCCCACTGACACCGACGATGGGATACTCCCACTGACACCAACGATAGGGTACTCCCACTGATACCACTGATGGGGTACTTCCACTGACACCACATTGGGGTACTCCCACTGACACCAACGATGGGGTACTCCCACTGACACCGACGATGGGGTACTCCCACTGACACCAACGATAGGGTACTCCCACTGATACCACTGATGGGGTACTTCCACTGACACCACATTGGGGTACTCCCACTAACACCAACGATGGGGTACTCCCACTGACACCAACGATGGGGTACTCCCACTGACACCAACGATGGGGTACTTCCACTGACACCACATTGGGGTACTCCCACTGACACCAACGATGGGGTACTCCCACTGACACCAACGATGGGGTACTCCCACTGACACCACATTGGGGTACTCCCACTGACACCAACGATGGAGTACTCCCACTGACACCAACGATGGAGTACTCCCACTGACACCACCGATGGGGTACTCCCACTGACACCACTGATGGGGTACTTCCACTGACACCACATTGGGGTACTCCCACTGACACCAACGATGGTGTACTCCCACTGACACCAACGATGGGGTACTCCCACTGACACCAACGATGGAGTACTCCCACTGACACTAACGATGGGGTACTTCCACTGACACCACATTGGGGTACTCCCACTGACACCAACGATGGGGTACTCCCACTGACACCGACGATGGGGTACTCCCACTGACACCGACGATAGGGTACTCCCACTGATACCACTGATGGGGTACTTCCACTGACACCACATTGGGGTACTCCCACTAACACCAACGATGGGGTACTTCCACTGACACCACATTGGGGTACTCCCACTGACACCAACGATGGGGTACTCCCACTGACACCAAAGCATTTTCTTCTCCAAAGGACAACAATCTGGCCCCCCTAAAGGTCTGAGGCACAGTTAAAGGGCCCTTTGTTTAGAAAGTTTGGAGACCCCTGACCTAGACAATAGTAATTTAGTTTGGGTTCAGTGGCAAATAATAAGCTAAAAAGGAGTACTTACCTGGGCGGTGCCAATCATGAACGTACACTGACAGAACGGACTGAGGAACCACACAAAGGACTTTGGAAAGTCTTCTTTCAGCACAATGAAAATACCCAGAGCACTGAGGAGGAGAGTGGAGAGGAACGCGATGCCTCCGGCTTGTTTGGCCTTTTTGAAAAGTGGCGTCAACATCAATGCGAACATTATCTGCAGGAAACCACAAATATACTATAAGATACAAATAAAGGACAGTCCGGCGTCAGAGAGCAATTCCAGATTAAGCCAAAAGTGCCAAATACATCTGTATGACTAAGACCATAGTGTATAGTGCCAGATACGTTTTCATGTCCATAGTGTATAGTGCCAAATACATCTGTATGACCATAGTGTATAGTGCCAGATATATCTATATGACCATAGTGTATAGTGCCAGATACATCTATATGACCATATTATATAGTGCCAGATACATCTATATGACCATATTATATAGTGCCAGATACATCTATATGACCATAGTGTATAGTGCCAGATACATCTATATGACCATAGTGTATAGTGCCAGATACATCTATATGACCATAGTGTATAGTGCCAAATACATCTGTATGATCATAGTGTATAGTGCCAGATATATCTATATGACCATATTATATAGTGCCAGATACATCTATATGACCATAGTGTATAGTGCCAGATACATCTTCATGTCCATAGTGTATAGTGCCAGATACATCTGTATGACCATATTATATAGTGCCAGATACATCTATATGACCATATTATATAGTGCCAGACACATCTGCAAGACTGTAGTGTATAGTGCCAGATACATCTGTATGACCATATTATATAGTGCCAGATACATCTATATGACCATATTATATAGTGCCAGATACATCTATATGACCATATTATATAGTGCCAGACACATCTGCAAGACTGTAGTGTATAGTGCCAGATACATCTATATGACCATAGTGTATAGTGCCCAATACATCTATATGACCATAGTGTATAGTGCCAGATACATCTATATGACCATAGTGTATAGTGCCCAATACATCTATATGACCATAGTGTATAGTGCCAGATACATCTATATGACCATAGTGTATAGTGCCAGATACATCTATATGACCATAGTGTATAGTGCCCAATACATCTATATGACCATAGTGTATAGTGCCAGATACATCTATATGACCATAGTGTATAGTGCCCAATACATCTATATGACCATAGTGTATAGTGCCAGATACATCTATATGACCATAGTGTATAGTGCCAGATACATCTATATGACCATAGTGTATAGTGCCAGATACATCTATATGACCATAGTGTATAGTGCCCAATACATCTATATGACCATAGTGTATAGTGCCAGATACATCTATATGACCATAGTGTATAGTGCCAGATACATCTATATGACCATAGTGTATAGTGCCAGATACATCTGCAAGACTGTAGTGTAAATGTGTCATTAAAAACTTTTGACTCTTGAACTTTTGTTCCCCGTTCTCTTTAGACTACATATACACAGATTCTCTGCCCCCCCCCCCCTTCTTAATCGGTGTCCCTGATTTGTGGAAGGCTCCTGAACCGAAGCCAGATTTTTGCTTTCATCAAGGCAGTGTGATGGACTCAAGTCACTCCCCGGATTCTTGTACATCAATTGATCGGAGGAAACATTTTGCTTCATCATACTATGCAGCAAAAGATTCTGCTCAGCATTAGGAAATACAATAAATCTTCTTACATCTGTCAGCAGATAAGAATAGCCGTTTAATGATTTTTCCTTTTAGTTTTGGATGGAGCCAAGAAGGATTTTTAATGAGATCGCCCCTCACTTCCTGTCCGGCTGATATAAGGGACAAAGACATAAATAAAAATCTTACAGTCCCCCCGAGACACTTCATCTCACAGTGGAAGGATTTCAGTTCTGTCAATCCAAAAATCAGCAGTGGGCGGGGCTGGGTGTGGCCAGGTGCTGATTGAAAAGCTACAGGCTTGCTAATAACCACACCCCCTGCAACATCTTCTCCTCCCACTGCAGTCCAAGCAGGCACAGCCTACATGATAGTGACAACTCTGCTCTGAACTCAGGAGCAGTGCAGCGTCGTTGTCACCCCATCACAGGAAGTAGCATTAGGCGGGCTTCGCTGGCAGGATCAACAGAGATTTGTGGGACTTTGCAGAAAACTGTAAGTGCAGATGGACCTATAATTAAGGGTCGAAGGACATAGTTTGTTTTAATACAAGGTCTTAGTGCTGTACTCACCAGAGATATTCCATAGAGGGCATAGAGCAGAAAGACCAAGAACCAGCTGCTGTGACTGAATGGAGTCAGGCTGGTGGTGATACAGGCCATCAGTATAGAGACCAGCAGAATGAAAACGATGTACAGCAGAACCCATGGCAGCCTGGAATGGACACAGGAGAGAATTAACTTATAATATACATAATATATACTATATATATATATATATATACACACACACACACACACACAGTGACTTGAAAAAGTATTCATACCCCTTGAAATCTTTCACATTTTGTCATGTTACAACCAAAAACGTAAATGTATTTTATTGGGATTTTATGTGATAGACCAACACAAAGTGGCACATAATTGTGAAGTGGAAGGAAAATTATAAATGTTTTTTCAAAATTTTTTACAAATAAATCTGTAAAAAGTGTGGGGGGTACATTTGTATTCAGCCCCCTTTACTCTGATACCCCTAACTAACATCTAGTGGAACCAATTGCCTTCAGAAGTCACCTAAATAGTACACAATTCTGTCTCTCAGCTCTTCAGGCAGTTCCTTTGACCTCATGATTCTCATTTGCTCTGACATGCACTGTGAGCTGTAAGGTCTTATATAGACAGGTGTGTGGCTTTCCTAATCAAGTCCAATCAGTATAATCAAACACAGCTGGACTCAAATGAAGGTGTAGAACTGTCTCAAGGATGATCAGAAGAAATGGACAGCACCTGAGTTAAATATGTGAGTGTCACAGCAAAGGGTCTGAATACTTAGGACCATGTGATATTTCAGTTTTTCTTTTTTAATAAATCTGCTAAAATGTCAATATGGGGGGCTGTGTGTACAGTATGGGGTGCTGTGTGTACAGTATGGGGTGCTGTGTGTACAATATGGGGGGCTGTGTGTACAATATGGGGGGCTGTTTGTACAATATGGGGTGCTGTGTGTACAATATGGGGTGCTGTGTGTACAATAATGAGGAAAAAATATGAACTTAAATGATTTTAGCAAATGGCTGCAATATAACAAAGAGTGAAAAATTTAAGGGGGTCGGAATACTTTCCGTCCCCACTGTGTATATATATATATATATATATATATATATATATATATATATATATATATATATATATATATATATATATGCACAGTGCCTTGAAAAAGTATTCACACCCCTTGAGAGTTTCCATATTTTGTCATGTTACAACCAAAAACGTAAATTTATTTTATTGGGATTTTATGTGATAGACCAACACAAAGTGGCTCATAATTGTGAAGTGGAAGGAAAATGGGGGGGGGGGGGTTGAGAACGTGATTAGTGCCAGAGGCTCTAATGGGCTTTAAAAAAAGATGGGCTCGAGGCGCAGAGCATTGCACTCTGAGCCCACCAGCCAATCAGGAAGCGGGTCGTGTTTAAGGGGGGGAATAGTTGGGGGTAAAAACACTACAGCTTTGCTGCCTGACAGTTCCCATGTGAAAGGGGCTTAGCAGACTCTGAAAGCTTGCCAGCACAAGTATCTCTTAAACGGTCCACATGAATGAATGGCTAACCGGGAACAAGGCACAACACTGCATCTGATATACTGTATATGAGAGAAGGATGGAAAGAGGTGGTGGTCAGGGGGAAGAATGTTCTTTACATTGGTGATCAGTGAGAAGAATGTTCCTTACATTGGTGATCAGTGGGAAGAATGTTCCTTACATTGGTGATCAGTGAGAAGAATGTTCCTTACATTGGTGATCAGTGAGAAGAATGTTCCTTACATTGGTGATCAGTGAGAAGAATGTTCCTTACATTGGTGATCAGTGAGAAGAATGTTCCTTACATTGGTGATCAGTGAGAAGAATGTTCCTTACATTGGTGATCAGTGAGAAGAATGTTCCTTACATTGGTGATCAGTGAGAAGAATGTTCCTTACATTGGTGGTCAGTGAGAAGAATGTTCCTTACATTGGTGATCAGTGGGAAGAATGTTCCTTACATTGGTGATCAGTGGGAAGAATGTTCCTTACATTGGTGATCAGTGAGAAGAATGTTCCTTACATTGATGATCAGTGAGAAGAATGTTCCTTACATTAGTGATCAGTGAGAAGAATGTTCCTTACATTGATGATCAGTGAGAAGAATGTTCCTTACATTAGTGATCAGTGAGAAGAATGTCCCTTACGTTGGTGGTCAGGGGGAAGAATGTTCCTTACATTGGTGATCAGTGAGAAGAATGCTCCTTACATTGGTGATCAGTGAGAAGAATGTTCCTTACATTTGTGATCAGTGAGAAGAATGTTCCTTACATTGGTGATCAGTGAGAAGAATGTTCCTTACATTGGTGATCAGTGGGAAGAATGTTCCTTACATTGGTGATCAGTGGGAAGAATGCTCCTTACATTGGTGATCAGTGGGAAGAATGTTCCTTACATTGGTGATCAGTGAGAAGAATGTTCCTTACATTGGTGATCAGTGAGAAGAATGTCCCTTACATTGGTGGTCAGTGAGAAGAATGTTCCTTACATTGGTGATCAGTGAGAAGAATGTTCCTTACATTGGTGATCAGTGAGAAGAATGTCCCTTACATTGGTGATCAGTGAGAAGAATGTTCCTTACATTGGTGATCAGTGAGAAGAATGTTCCTTACATTGGTGATCAGTGAGAAGAATGTTCCTTACATTGGTGATCAGTGAGAAGAATGTCCCTTACATTGGTGATCAGTGAGAAGAATGTTCCTTACATTGGTGATCAGTGAGAAGAATGTTCCTTACATTGGTGATCAGTGAGAAGAATGTTCCTTACATTGATGATCAGTGAGAAGAATGTCCCTTACATTGGTGGTCAGTGAGAAGAATGTTCCTTACATTGGTGATCAGTGAGAAGAATGTTCCTTACATTGGTGATCAGTGAGAAGAATGTCCCTTACATTGGTGATCAGTGAGAAGAATGTTCCTTACATTGGTGATCAGTGAGAAGAATGTTCCTTACATTGGTGATCAGTGAGAAGAATGTTCCTTACATTGATGATCAGTGAGAAGAATGTTCCTTACATTGGTGATCAGTGAGAAGAATGTTCCTTACATTGGTGATCAGTGAGAAGAATGTTCCTTACATTGGTGATCAGTGAGAAGAATGTTCCTTACATTGGTGATCAGTGAGAAGAATGTTCCTTACATTGGTGATCAGTGGGAAGAATGCTCCTTACATTGGTGATCAGTGGGAAGAATGCTCCTTACATTGGTGGTCAGTGGGAAGAATGTTCCTTACATTGGTGGTCAGTGGGAAGAATGTTCCTTACATTGGTGATCAGTGGGAAGAATGTTCCTTACATTGGTGATCAGTGAGAAGAATGTCCCTTACATTGGTGATCAGTGAGAAGAATGTTCCTTACATTGGTGATCAGTGAGAAGAATGTTCCTTACATTGATGATCAGTGAGAAGAATGTTCCTTACATTGGTGATCAGTGAGAAGAATGTTCCTTATATTGGTGATCAGTGAGAAGAATGTCCCTTACATTGGTGGTCAGTGAGAAGAATGTTCCTTACATTGGTGATCAGTGAGAAGAATGTTCCTTACATTGGTGATCAGTGAGAAGAATGTCCCTTACATTGGTGATCAGTGAGAAGAATGTTCCTTACATTGGTGATCAGTGAGAAGAATGTTCCTTACATTGATGATCAGTGAGAAGAATGTTCCTTACATTGGTGATCAGTGAGAAGAATGTCCCTTACATTGGTGGTCAGTGAGAAGAATGTTCCTTACATTGGTGATCATTGGGAAGAATGTTTCTTACAGATAGATAAAAAGATGAATGGTTTCAGTGGAAACTTATCTGGGAGGCAGAAATTGCTCATTGCTCAAGGAACCCCTATAGCAAACTCTGAAGGGACCGTGGTTGGAGCAACATAACTTCCAAAGTGCACAGTCTATTGGCCATTAGTAAATCCATCCTATGGATACATCCTAAACATATATAAACAGGGAGACATAAATCTTCATACCAGAACGCTGTGTCATGGAGCCCCAGGATCTTCATAAACTCTTTCAGCTTTTTTTCTTTTTCGGCTACGATATAAGCTGCCGGTGAGCAGCCAAATGGCAAGAAGGCCATGGCAAGGCATATTGACATGAGGGCATGGTAGTAGCTGTCCACTTCAACCATCGGCAGCTTCTCCATTATCGTGACCTTTGTTCTCGTCAGCTCCCTCCAGGCCGAGTGATTGGTCTTCAGCTGGAATCAAGACAAAAACATGAGTGTTATTTTCTGCATTAATATAAAGGAACAACAAAGTATGAATCTCTTCCCAGAGAACTGAACAGTCCAGTCCCTGTACCAAAGGAGCTTACGATCTATTGTGCTGCAGCTATACAGGCATACACCCTGTAGCTTCCCGCATGGACTCTCTGGTGGGATAACCTGTGTCTTCTCTTACCTTACAGAGCCTTATTACCAGACTCTGTACTCAAATACTTTTTGTTATTGGTTTACATTTAGGGAAAACATAGACTGAGGTCATGAGAAAAGAAGAGAGAGCCAGAGGGAGAGATAAGAAGATGGAGAGAGAGGAAGAGAAGGAGAGAAGAAGAGAGGGAGAGAAGGAGAGAATGGAGAAAAAAAGAGAAGAAGAGAGGGAGAGAAGGAAAGAAGGGAGAAAAAAAGAGAAGAAAAGAGGAGATAAGGAGAGGGGGAGAAGAAGTAGAGAGGGAGAGAAGTAGAGAAAGAAAGAAGAAGGAGTGAGGGCGAGAAGAAGAGAAGAGAGGGAGAGAAGAAGAAAAAGAGTGAGAGAGAGATGGAGAGAGAGAGAGAGAGAGAGAGAGAGAGAGAGAGAGAGAGAGAGAGAGAGAAAAGGAAAAAAAGGAAGAGAGGAAGAAAGGGAGAGAATGAGCAAAGGAGAAAGGAAAGGGAGAGAGGGAGCTAAGAAAAGAGGGAGAAAAGAAGAGAGGGAAAGAGAGAGGGGGGAGAGAGAGAGAGAGAGAGAGAGAGGAAGGAGAAGGAAAGAGGAAGAGAGAGAGAGAGCAGAAAAGACAGAGAGAGAAGAAAAAAGGGAGAGAGGGGCAAAGGAGAGAGGAAAGGGAGTGAAAACAAACGATAAGAGGAGGGGGAGAAAAGCAGAGAGGGAGAGAAGAAGATAAGGAGAAAGGGAGAGAAGAAAAGAGGGGGAGAAAAAGAGAGGGGGAGAGACAGAGAGAAAGAGAAGAAGAGAGGAAGAGAAGGAGAGAAGAAGAGAAGGAAAGAAGGGAGAAGGAAAGAGGAGATAAGGAGAGGGGGAGAAGAAGAAGAGAGGGAGAGAAGTAGAGAAAGAAATAAGGAGTAAGGGCGAGAAGAAAAGAAGAGAGGGAGAGAAGAGGAAAAAGAGAGAAGAAGAGAGGGAGAGGGAGCGAGAGAGAGGGAGATAAGGAGACAGAAGAAAAAAAGGAGAGAGAGAAAAATGAAGAGAAGAAGAAAGGGAGAGGGAGTGAAGGAGAGAAGAAAGAGAGAAAAAAAGAGAAGAAATAATGAGAGGGGGAGAAAAGCAGAGAGAGAGAGAGAGAGAAAAAGCAAGGAAGGCATGGAGAGAGGGAGTGAAGAAAAGAGGGAGAAAAAAAGAGAGGGAGAGAGAGAGAGGGGGGAGAGGGAGAGAGAGAGAGAGAGAGAGAGAGAGAGCGCGAAAGAGATGGAGAGAGAAGAAAAAAGGGAGAGAAGGGCAAAGGAGAGAAAAAAGGGAGTGAAAAAAAAGATAAGGGGAGGGGGGAAAAGCAGAGAGGAAGATAAGGAGAAAGGGAGAGAAGAAAAGAGTCGAAGAGAAGAAGACAGAGAGAGAGAGAGAAAGAGAAGGAGAGAGGAAGAGAAGAAGAAGAGATGGAGAGAAGATGAGGGAGAAAAGAAACAAGGGAAAGAGAGGGGGAGAAAAGAAGAGAGGGAGGGCAGAAGTGGAGGAGAGAAGGAGAGAAGAGAGGCAAAGAAGAAGAGAGGGAGATAAGGAAAGGGGGAGAGAAAGGCCTTTACCTTTATTATGGCGGAATCAATGCAGGCTTGCAGGTGTGTGAATCCAGAATAATGGTACTGAGCCGCATCACACCGAGAGGAGAAGCAATGTTCTGACAAAGAAAACAAACACAGAGCATAAACAGTATACACATATAGTATAGTATACACACATAGTATAGTTTTTTGCCACCATCCGCTCTAAAGCTATATATGGAAATGAGGCCGAACCTCGTCCTGCGAGTCAGCTAAAGACACTTAGTACTGGATCCCTGTCATTCCCTCTAATGTGAATTAGGAATTGAGGCACCTCATCGCAATATTGAAGCCCAAATACAAGTTTATTCCAATGAAAGTTTGCAAAGCCAATGCTTTTTATGGGCTGTAAATCTGCCCCCTTCATCAGAGTTTAGAAACAATGAAACAATGTATGTGGATTGAATAATCAATCTATATTTGGATATTATTGAATTAAGTTTACACATCAATCCATCAGCAGCTGGTATCACCATGCATTCCCTCCTTCATGTCCTTCTTCTTGCCTTCCACACATAGAAGAACGATCAGGGCCAATCATTTACATTCCTGCTCCATCCCCTCTGCTCTCTACCAATAAGAAACCTGACAGCACCCAGCAAACATATTTGATTGGTGTGCTGAGCCTGTCAATCCTCCATTCTACCACCCTTATCCCTCTGATCAATATTTATTTCTGTATGTTGTAGATCTCCTGTTGGCTGCTATGATGGGGCCTACCACAGATACCTGAGGTTTCTTCTCCTTACCTTAACAAACTGAAATTGGGAAGCCCCACCCTTTTCTCTAAGCTCCACCTGTTATGACATCACAATTAACCTGCAGCTCTATGACATTAGTAGGTGAAGTGTGGGAACTCTGTAAATATGAACCATACCTTGTATGTACAAAGTTGACTTTGGGATGAAGAAGGGGAAGAACATGAGCTTGTAGGACATGGGGTCTTCAAATTTGACGCCAACAAAGTGCAGAAAGGAAGAGCTGGCGGCCTTTAAACTCTCCTCATTGTGGTAGGGCACGATATCCACATCTGCAAAACCAAAAAGGGACGTCAGCCATCAGTGCCGTCCAGCATTTGACTATTATTTTGAGATGCAAAATGGAATTAAATTAGTAAATCTGGTCTCTTCTAAAACAGTGCCGTTCCTTCAATTACATGAAAATTTGTGATGCTTTATAAAACAAGGGCAAAAACATCATTGTAATGCAAATGACTTATGGCACTTGTCTATTTTTAAAAGGTGCAACAGGAAACTGAGATTGCAAAAAAAAAAAAAAAAAAAGGGAAGTTAAAAAAAAAAACCTTGCGGGAAGGTTGCTCACTGTCATCAGAAGTCTGAGGAAGCATTCACATGAATATATCAGGTCATTTATTTAGAGCCCAACGCCAACCAAATGATTTTTTTAGAATTTTACAGACTGAGAAAGAGTGACCATTTACGTTGATTTTTTATTTCTGTCTGTGACCCCATTGGAGAGCTTTTCCCTCACTTCCTGTCCCTGAGACCCCCATACAAGAAATGGGAGGAACTGCTGTCACTGGGACAGGAAGGAACAGATAGCAAAGGAAACATTGTTAGAAGTTCTAACCCTTCCTCCTGTAACATAAAATCGTTTTCCTCAGGGTACAAGGACACGGGACCTTGATCTTTGACAATTAGGTTATGCAGCCACCTTCAGGTGATTGGACAATAGCAAACAAAGCTGTAAGGACAGCCCTAGAATAACTCCTCCCACTCCCAGTAAGACTCTGTTTTGTAGCAAGCAACAAGGAGCGAATCACTAGACCCATGGGCGACCAAGAGAGTCTGTATGTCCCACACACCTAGAATGTTTAGGTGTAACAGTCTGGAGTAAAACTGGGCGAACAGAACAGCCAGACCCTGAACCCTTATGGAAAAAAAAAAAATGGAGGTTCTTGGACCCTAGACCAGTGGTTCTCAACCTCAGACCTCAAGTACCCCCAACGGGCCATGTTTTGGGAACTTCCCTTAGATAAAATAGCTCTGATCCATACCACGTCATTGATATTGATTTAAAGCAGCTGTGCAAAGTAAAGGAAAACCTGAAAACATGGCCCGTTGGGGGATATTTGAGCCCTGAGGTTGAGAACCGCCGCCCTAGACTACAAACATATGAGCGGAGGAAGAGGAGCTTGCCCTGGAGAAGAAAGACCCTGGACTGGGCCGAATCCAAGACTAAGCCCAAGTACTCCAAGCAGTGAGCCAGTTCCAGCGTCAATTTCTAGAAATTGCGGATCCATCTGAGTCTCTGCCAAGCTTGCACTTTCTACTGGACATTGGCTGACAGAACCTGGACTGGCTGTTCCTTTAGCAGGAGATCATCCACATATCCCAACTATGAGGATACAGTGCAACCGGAAAGTATTCACAGCGCTTCACTTTCTCCACATTTTGTTATGTTACAACCTTATTCTAAAATGGATTAAATTCATGATTTTCCTCAAAATTCTACAAACAATCCCACAGAATAACACTGTGAAAGAACATGAAATGAAGTCCAAGGAGTTGCCTGTAGACCTCTGAGACAGGATTGTATTGAGGCACGGATCTGGAGAAGGGTACAGAAAAATTTCTGCAGTCCCAATGAGTACAGTGGCCCCCATCATCCGTAAATGGAAGAAGTTTGGAACCACCAGGACTCTTCCTAGAGCGGGGGAGAAGGGCCTTAGTCAGGAAGGTGACCAAGAACCCGGTGGTCACTCTGACAGAGCTCCAACGTTTCTCTGTGGAGAGAGGAGAACCTTCCAGAAGAACAACCATCTCTGCAGCACTCCTGCTAACCAGACGGAAGCCACTCCAAAATAGAAGGCACATGACAGCGCGCCTGGAGTTTGCCAAAAGGCACCTGAAGGACTCTCAGACCATGAGAAACAAAATTCTCTGGTCTGATGACACAAAGATTGGACTTTTTGGCCCGAATGGCAAAAGGCAATGCCAAGTACCGCTCATCACCTGGCCAATACCATCGCTACAGTGAAGCATGGTGGTGGCAGCATCATGCTGTGGGGATGTTTTTCAGCAGCAGGAACTGGGATACTAGTCAGGATCGAGGGGAAAGATGAATGCAGCAATGTACAGAGACATCCTACATGAAAACCTACTCCAGAGCGCTCTGGACCTCAAACCGGGGTGAAGGTACATATTCCAACAGGACAACGACCCTAAGCACACAGCCAAGATAACAAAGGAGTGGCTACGGGACAACTCTGTGAATGTCCTTGAGTGGCCCCAGCCAGAGCCCAGACTTGAACCGGATTGAACATCTCTGGAGAGATCTGTAAATGGCTGTGCACCAACGCTCCCCATCCAACCTGATGGAACTTGAGAGGTCCTGCAAAGAAGAATGGGAGAAACTGCCCAAAAATAGGAGTGCCGAGCTTGTAGCATCATACTCAAAAAGACTTGAGACTGTAATTGGTGCCAAAGGAGCTTCACCAAAGTATTGAGCAAAGGCTGTGATACTTATGTACATGGGATATTACTCGTTTTTTAATTTGCAAAGATTTCAAACAAACTTCTTTCACGTAGAATTTTGAGGAAAATAATGAATTTAATCCTTTTTGGAATAAGGCTATAACATAATAAAATGTGGAAAAACTGAAGTGCTGTGAATACCTAGGACAGTTGTAGGCTCCGTGTAAAGTAATCCTATGGCGGCGAGTAACGTTTTTTTTTTTTTGCTAATTATTCACCTCTAAATTTATCCATGGTGTGATCACTCTACCTAATGCTGGGAAGAATCGCTGGCTGTGTGATTGCTAATTATCATTGTTTCCTCAAGTGACCGGATTCCATTGTATGGGGACACCAGGCTCTGGGTACAACGTCCCCCTCATGTCACATAAAGATGTTTTCTGCCCATTATTCCAACAAACAGTTATCTATAAGGCTAATGGAACTGCAAAAGTCCTGAATGGGGAATTACAATGGTGTTGGGTTCATTTTATTTTACATTTTCTTGAATTATGAGTCAAATCCCTCAGTACAGGACACACAGGATCTAATATGAAGCTATCTTCAGGTGACACTGGCAAAAAAAAAAAAAGCATCTGCGGGGACATCCCCCCTAATATCCCTTCCTATTCCCAGCAGGCACAACCCCCTATCCGGGCTGGGACAAGGGGTGGGCAGGAGGAATAGTCGCCCCAGGCGCAGCAGGCACGCTCCAGTGGCAGGCAACTATAAAGCAAGAAATTGGTGCAGTGCACACTCCATGCCAACTATGGGCAGATGGAGCTGGGGGCAGAGAATGGGCACAGGGCGGTACACCCATTCTACGGCACTCTTTAGATGTGGGGGGAGCAGTTCTACAACCTTGCCCTGGGTGCTGGAATAATCTGTCTCGGTACTGCCCCCTATATAACCCCTCCCACTCCCAGCAGGGGCATCCGCAATTATAACTCCTCCCACTCCCAGCAGGAGCAGCCACTGTTATAACTCCTCCCACTTTCAGCAGGGGCATCCGCCATTATAACCCCTCCCACTCCAATCAGGGGCATCCGCCATTATAACCCCTCCCACTCCCAGCAGGGGCACGCGCCATTATAACTCCTCCCACTTCCAGCAGGGACATCCGCCATTATAACCCCTCCCACTCCCAGCAGGGGCACCCGCCATTATAACTCCTCCCACTTCCAGCAGGGACATCCGCCATTATAACTCCTCCCACTTCCAGCAGGGACATCCGCCATTATAACCCCTCCCACCCCAATCAGGGGCATCTGTCATTATAACTCCTCCCACTTCCAGCAGCATGTGCCATTATAACTCCTCCCACTTACATCAGGGGCATCCGCCATTAAAACCCCTCCCACTCCAATCAGGGGCATCCGCCATTATAACCCCTCCCACTCCCAGCAGGGACATCCGCCATTATAACCCCTCCCACTCCCAGCAGGGGCACCCGCCATTATAACTCCTCCCACTTCCAGCAGGGACATCCGCCATTATAACTCCTCCCACTTCCAGCAGGGACATCCGCCATTATAACCCCTCCCACCCCAATCAGGGGCATCTGTCATTATAACTCCTCCCACTTCCAGCAGCAGCATGTGCCATTATAACTCCTCCCACTTACATCAGGGGCATCCGCCATTATAACCCCTCCCACTCCCAGCAGGGGCATCCGCCATTAAAACCCCTCCCACTCCAATCAGGGGCATCCGCCATTATAACCCCTCCCACTCCCAGCAGGGACATCCGCCATATAACCCCTCCCACTCCCAGCAGGGGCATTCGTCATTATAACCCCTCCCACTCCAATCAGGGGCATCCGCCATTATAACTCCTCCCACTCCCAGCAGGGGCACCCACCATTATAACTCCTCCCACTTCCATCAGGGGCATCCGCCATTATAACCCCTCCCACTCCCAGCAGGGGCATCTGCCATTATAACTCCTCCCACTTCCATCAGGGGCATCCGCCAATATAACTCCTCCCACTCCCAGCAAGGGCATCCACCATTATAACCCCTCCCACTCCCTGCAGGGGCATCCGCCATTATAACCCCTCCCACTCCCAGCAGGGGCATCTGACATTATAACTCCTCCCACTTCCATCAGGGGCATTCGCCATTATAACTCCTCCCACTTCCATCAGGGGCATCCGCCATTATAACTCCTCCCACTTCCATCAGGGGCATCCGCCATTATAACTCCTCCCACTTCCATCAGGGGGCATCCGCCATTATAACCCCTCCCACTCCCATCAGGAGCACCCACCATTATAACCACTCCCAGCAGGGGCACCCGCCATTATAATCACTCCCACTCCCACCAGGGGCATCCACCATTATAATGCCACAATGCAGGTCACATCTGTGGACTACAAAACACCTTTCCGCCTATGTTAAGGAAGTGAAGTGTGGTGTGCTGTAGTCCAGGATCAGGAGTGAGGAGCCTAAGGTGACAACCCTACTCTGCATAGATACAGTACAGTGAGCTAGCGTTGTCACTCTAGGAAAGGAAGTGTGTTACTGGCAGGATCATCACAAAAAAGGAAAAAAAAGGCATAAAAAAAAAAAGAAAACTAATGCAGCCACCACATCTAAGGAAGGGTAAGCTGCAATATATGACATTTGTGTTTAGACGTGTAAAAGGTAAAAATTTATTTTGTTTCGATTTGTTATTTACATAAATTTGATTCATTTGTTTTCAGAATTCGTGTCATTTATTCAGATTTGAATCGATTCGAATTTTCCGCATTCGGTCGAATTGAACTCCATTTGACCCTATTCAGAAAATTGGAATCGATTTGAATTTCGTTCAAATTCCATTCAAAATCTAGATTAATCTATTTAAAATTCGAATTTTGGAAGATGGGTAAATTCTTTCTATTCCATTCTATTCTATTGGTTTTTCTATTCTATTCTTTTTTTTTCTATTCTATTCTTTTCTATTCTATTCGAATTTATTCGATTTGAATTTCGGATGATGATTATTATTGTTATATTCTTTCTATTCTATTAATTTATTTTCTATTCTACTATTTTTTTTCTAGTCTATTCTAATGTATTCTATTTGAATTAAAATTTCAGAAGATGGTTATATTCTTTCTATTTTATTATTTTCTGTGCTATTCTATTCTAATCTATTCTTTTATTTTCTATTCTATCCTAATCTATTCTTTTATTTTCTATTCTATTCTAATCTATTCTTTTCTATTCTATTTGAATTTTGGGAAATGGTAATATTTATTCTATTCTATTTATTGTTTTTTTTCTGTTCTATTCTATTTCTATCCTTTTCTATTTTATTTTCTATTCTATTTGAATTCAGAATTATTCTAGGTGGTATTCTTTCTATTTTACTCTATTCTATTGTTTTTTTTTCTATTCAATTCTTTTCTATTCTATTTTCTATTCAAATTTATTCTGTTCAAAATTCGAAATTCAAATTCGGATTTATTCTGTTCAAAATTCAAATTTCAGAAGATGATTATATTCTATTTTATTCTATTGTTTTTTTTCTTTTCTAATATATTCTATTCCTTTATTTTATATTCTATTTTATTCTGTTCTTTTATTTTCTATTCTATTTTGTTCTGTTTTACTCTTTTATTTTCTATTCTATTCTAATCTATTCTTTTCTATTCTATTTGAATTTTGGGAAATGGTAATATTTATTCTATTCTATTCTATTGTTTTTTTCTTTTCTATTCTATTTTTTTTCTATTTTATTTTCTATTCTATTTAAATTCAAAATTATTCTAGGTGATATTCTTTCTATTTTACTCTATTCTATTGTTTTTTTTCTATTCTATTCTTTTCTATTCTATTTTCTATTCAAATTCAAATTCATTCTGCTCAAAATTCGAAATTCAAATTCGGATTTATTCTGTTCAAAATTCAAATTTCAGAAGATGATTATATTCTATTTTATTCTATTGTTTTTTCTTTTCCTTTCTAATCTATTCTATTCCTTTACTTTATATTCTATTTTATTCTGTTCTTTTATTTTCTATTCTATTTTGTTCTGTTTTACTCTTTTATTTTCTATTCTATCCCTTTTTATTTTCCATTTTACTTTTTTCTATTGTTTTATTTTGTATTCTGTTTCACTCTATTATATTCTATTATTTTATTTTCTATTCTATTACTTTCTATTCCATTCTATTCTTTTCTTTCTATTCTATTCCTTTATTTTCTATCCAGTTTTTTTTCTCTTTGGAAATTCAAATTTGATTTGAAAACGATTCGAATTCGATTTAAAAATGATTCGAATTTGATTTGAAAACGATCCGAATTCGAATTTTGTCTGAAACTGCGCTTTCGTTTTTTTGGATTTATATAAATTCCTTACAATTGTCATTCGGAAATTCAGATGCATCCGAATTTTCAAATAACGAAAAATTAGTCCGAATTTCGATTCGGAATGAAGCGAACCGCACGTGTCTATTTGTGTTCCTGGGTTTAGATACATTGTACATATATATGAGTGACACCCTTTACCTGATCCGAGACACGGCGCCCACGCCACGGCCATGATGTTCTCGGTGGTGTTGGTCACCGGCGTGTAGCCGATAGTCGGCAGCGGACTTATCTCCAGATCGCTGAGCATATCATTGGGGGAGGCTTCGTAATATTTATTTGGCATGATCAGCACCAACAGCAGCCATATCTGCGACCAGATCAGCGGGTAGAGGATTTCCTGCCAGAGAAGACACAAAGCAATCCAGTCAATGAGATCTCACCAAAGATTCAACGTCTTCATCTACAAATCCGTTTTCAATCTTTTTATGTCTGCCTTGTGTGAGCAAAGCCACTTCATTTTTGAGTTACTGGAGGAATGGGGGAAGGGTTAGAACCCCTGACAAGTTATTATTTAAAATGGTCTAAGAAAAGCGCCAAACCAATGGCAAAGGAGACCAAAAGAGTCCTACTCTATATAAAATATGAATTCTAGGTATAGATATTTTATATTTTGTTCCAGCTTGGACAAATATAGTTATGTATATACCATACCTGCAGTGGTAGCGCTTCCACCGGCCGGCGTCTCCTCTTCCTGGTGCTTCCCCTGCGACTCCTCCCTACTCCTTCTCCTCGGCCGCCAATAGGATCGGTTCCCCTCCCGGGCCAATCGGGTGACGGGTCTCAGGACCCACTTCCTGATTGGCCAGGAGGAGAATCGGGAGGACAATAGCCAATAATAATTCGCTATTGTCACACAACTGGTTGGGCTCGGGGCGAAGTGCTCTGCGCCCCGCGCCCACCCTTTTTTGAAGCCAATTAGAGCCTCAGGCTCTAATCACGTGCAATCTAAAAAAAAAAAACCCTCATTGGAATCCATGCGTCTGGTGCCCTTCATGTAAATTAGGGGGTCGGATGCATGGATTAGGGGGGCGGCGCCCCTACGCCCAGCATTACGGGCCGCCACTGCATACCTGGTCGATGCCCCGGAAGCTTGAAATCATTGAACTACTACACAGCTACTACAGCACTACACTACTACACCACTACCCCGCTACTACACCACTACACTACTACACCACTACACCGCTACTACACCACTACACTACTACACTGCTACTACACCACTACACTACTACACAGCTACTACAGCACTACACTACTACCCCGCTACTACAGCACTACACTACTACACCACTACCCCGCTACTACACCACTACACTACTACACTGCTACTACAGCACTACACTACTACACTGCTACTACACCACTACACTACTACACAGCTACTACAGCACTACACTACTACACCACTACCCCGCTACTACAGCACTACACTACTACACCACTACACCGCTACTACACCACTACACTACTACACTGCTACTACAGCACTACACTACTACACCACTACACTGCTACTACACCACTACACTACTACACTGCTACTACAGCACTACACTACTACACCACTACACTGCTACTACACCACTACACTACTACACTGCTACTACAGCACTACACTACTACACCACTACACTGCTACTACACCACTACACTACTACACAGCTACTACAGCACTACACCACTACCCCGCTACTACAGCACTACACTACTACACCACTACACCGCTACTACACCACTACACTACTACACTGCTACTACAGCACTACACTACTACACCACTACACTGCTACTACACCACTACTCCAGTGATCTCCACTAGCTTTCAGGTCCCGTTTGTGAACCCAGGAGGTCAGCGGCCTGGAGACATTCGGAGAATGCTTCACATTTCCTGAATGAATGCAAAGCATTCTCGGATTGGATGAGGTGAAGAGATGGAGGGGGTGGTGACATCACGGCTTCCGCCTCATCCAATCAGAGAAGGTGGCCTGCATTCATTCTGAAAACTTAAAGCACTACCTGAATGCTGCCTGTGCCCAGCAGCCACAATGCAGCAGGGCAGCCACTCAGCATGGGACCTGGAAGCTAGTGGAGATCACCAGAAGCAGCAGTGTAGTAGTGGTGCAGTAGCAGTATAGTAGCAGTGTAGTAGCAGTTATAGTAGTGGTGGAGTAGTGGTATAGTAGCAGCGTAGTAGTATTAATAGTAGTGGTGCAGTATCGGTATAGTAGCAGCAATAGTAGTGGTGTAGTAGCAGTATTATAGTGGTGTAGTAGCAGTAATAGTAGTGGTGTAGTAGCAGTATTATAGCGGTGTAGTAGTGATGTAGTAGCAATAATAGTAGTGGTGTAGTAGCAGTATTATGGTGGTGTAGTAGTGGTGTAGTAGCGGTATAGTAGCAGTAATAGTAGTGGTGTAGTAGCAGTATTATAGCGGTGAAGTAGCAGCAGTAATAATAGTGGGGTAGTAGTAGTGGTGTAGTAGAGGTGTAGTAGCTGTAATAGTAGTGGTGTAGTAGCAGTATTATAGGGGTGTAGTAGCGGTGTAGTACCAGTAATAATAGTGGTGTAGTAGCAGTATTATAGCGGTGTAGTAGTGGTGTAACAGCTGTAATAGTAGTGGTGTAGTAGCAGTATTATAGCCGTGTAGTAGTGGTAAGGTAGCAGTAATAGTAGTGGTGTAGTAGCAGTATTATAGCGGTGTAGTAGCGGTGTAGTAGCGGTATAGTAGTGGTATAGTAGCAGTATTATAGCGGTGTAGTAGTGGTGTAACAGCTGTAATTGTAGTGGTGTAGTAGCAGTATTATAGCCGTGTAGTAGTGGTAAGGTAGCAGTAATAGTAGTGGTGTAGTAGCAGTATTATAGCAGTGTAGTAGCGGTATAGTAGCAGTATTATAGCGGTGTAGTAGTGGTGTAGTAGCAGTTATCGAAAGGGTGTAGCAGGGCTATAGTAGTGGTGTAGTAGCAGTATAGTCACAGTGTAGTAGTGCTGTCTACTTCCCTTGATTTCCAACTTCAAGGGGCATTGGGCAGGTATGGGATATACATAGTTGCATTGATCCAAGCTGAAACAATGTATCCATGTAAAATATATTCATACCTGGAATTCTTTATTTTCATAACAAGATGTCATTGGAAAACCAACGTGTTCTGGGGCTCTGACTCCCTCCTCCCCTCTCCTCAGTGCCCTAATCTTGCACTAGGAAGGACTCAGATTGGGTCATAATTAGAATTAGAATTAAAAGACATAATTAGAGCAAATAACAGGTTCAGTAGATGAACTGAGCAGGGCATTTCCTATCACAACGTAGAGATTTCCTCTCACTTCCTGTTGCGTCTCCAGAACAGGAAGTGAAGGGAAATCACCTCAACGGGACACAGACAGCAAACAATAAAGTGACAGGGGTTCGTTCTATCCCTTCCCTACTCTACCTAAAACTAAAATAACACGTTCAGGCTTATATAGTTACATAGTAGGTGAGGTTGAAAAAAGACACAAGTCCATCAAGTCCAACCTATAAATATATTCATATACACATTTAAATAACCCACCTCGGTCCTGCCATGACAGTCCTTCCTGGTATAGGGTGACAACTGTCTCCCAACTGCGCTCCTGCGTTGTCTCTCTCCCCCCCCCCGGTGGAGTCTACAAACACCCATGACGAATCTCATTGCACAGGATTGTGAGATCTAAAGTAGACTGACTGTGCAATCAGACTGTAACATGTACAATATGGAAAACGTAATTTTCTATATATATCCATTTTGCAGCAGGAGAAGTGAGACTTCCATGCGGATGGGAACACAGTCGGAAACCTCTGGCAGGCAGAGCCAGCATGTGACTCAAGCCACTGGGCTCCGCCCAGAAATGCAATATCAGTTCCGAGTGGATGAACCCTTTAAAAGGTTGCGGTTTCCTCTGTGTGGTCGGTGGAAATACTGAGCCGTGTAATATGAACTCGTGTGCAGCATTGCGGCCAGATACTACGAGGAGGTAACCGATACTGCGCTCCGAGAGGGGGCAGGGGATGGTCTATAAACATCCACACGGCTAATGTGTGATCCGAGAACATCTCCTGCAACTGCGCATTATACCGACCCGATTCCCCCCCCGCACAACAGAGAAGAATTAACAACAAATGAAAAAAACTTAATTTGGATATCAACCAGTACTTGATGTTCTGGAGGACTTGTGTTGGGGGTCACACTGAAATATATAAACCCAAATGAACACCTTACAAGAGCCTCAACGTCACCTCGCTACACCTCTACCCTACCGTCCAATGGTAAACCTCCACTGACAGCTGAGGATTTCTCATTGGATAGCGTGAAATTTACAACCCCAGATGAACACCTTAGATGAGCCCAGATGTCACCCCGCAACACCTCTATCGCACCATCCAATAGGTGACCCCTCACTGACTGCTGAGGATTTCTCCGTTCAATGGATGACTATCCACTGACCACTAAGGATTTCTCATTGGATAGTATGAAGTCTACAAATCCAAATAAACCACTTACATAAGCCTAGACGTCACCCCGCTACACCTCTATTGTACCGTCCAATGGGTGGCTTTTCACTGACCACTAAGGATTTCTCATTGGATAGTATGAAGTCTACAAATCCAGAGGAACCGCTTACATAAGCCTAGACATCACCCCGCTACACCTCCAACGCACTGTTCAATGGATGGCTCTCCACTGACCACTAAGGTTTTCTCATTGGATAGTGTGAAGTCTACAAATCCAGATGAACACCTTAGATGAGCCCAGTTGTCACCCCGCAACACCTCTATCCTACCGTCCAATGGGTGGCTTTTCATTGAACACTAATGCCGAGTACACACACAAGCGGACTTTCCGTCAGAGTCTACTCTGACGGTCTTTCCGACAGAGTTCTGCTGAAACGGACTTGCCTACACACGATCACACCAAAGTCCGATTGTTTAGAATGTGATGACGTACGACGGGACTAGAAGTAGGAAGTTCAATAGCCAGTAGCCAATAGCTGCCCTTGCGTCGTTTTTGGTCCGTCGGACTAGCATACAGCCGAACGGTTTTCTCGATAGGAACTGAGTCCGTCGGAAAGATTTGAAACATGTTCTATTTCTAAGTCCGTCAGAATTTTCGAAAGAAATGGTCCGATGAAGCCCACACACGATCGGAATGATTCCATTGGACCTTTTCTGCCCGAAAGTCCGGTCGCATGTACGCGGCATTAGGATTTCTCATTGGATAGTATGAAGTCTACAAATCCAGATGAACCACTTACATAAGCCTAGACATCACCCCGCTACACCTCAATTGTACCGTCCAATGGGTAGCTTCTCACTGACCACTAAGGATTTCTCATTGGATAGTATGAAGTCTACAAATCCAGATGAACCACTTACATAAGCCTAGACGTCACTCTGCGACACCTCCAATGCACCGTTCAATGGATGACTCTCCACTGACCACTAAGGATTTCTCATTGGATAGTATGAAGTCTACAAATCCAAATGAACCACATACATAAGCCTAGACGTCACCCCGCTACACCTCAATTGTACCGTCCAATGGGTGGCTTCTCACTGACCACTAAGGATTTCTCATTGGTTAGTATGAAGTCTACAAATCCAGATGAACCACTTACATAAGCCTAGACGTCACCCCGCTACACCTCTATTGTACCGTCCAATGGGTGGCTTTTCACTGACCACTAAGGATTTCTCATTGGATAGTATGAAGTCTACAAATCCAAATGAACCACCTACATAAGCCTAGACATCACCCCGCTATACCTCCAACGCACCGTTCAATGGATGACTCTCCACTGACCACTAAGGATCTCTCATTGGATAGTGTTAAGTCTATAAACCCATATTAACAACTTCCCTGAGCACAGATTTCACTCTGCTACACCGCCATCGTACCATCCAATGGCGAACCTCCACTGACCGCAGAGGATTTCTCATTGGATAGTGTCAAGTCTACAAACCCAGATGAACACCGTACACATGAGCCCAGACGTCACCCCTCGACATCTCCATCACACCGTCCAATGGGTGACCCTCCACTGACCGCTGAGGATTTTTTGCTGGATAGTATATAGTCTACAAACCCAGATGAACCACTTGCATAACCCCATGACACCTCCTATGCACCGTCCAATGGGCAAATCTCCACTGACAACTAAGGATTTCTCATTGAACAGTGTGATGTCTAGAAACCCTGATGAACACCTTACATGAGCCTGGGCGTCACCTAGATAAACCTCCATCATAACGTCCAATGGGCGGCTCTCCACTGACTACTAAGGATTTCTCACCAGATAGTATGAAGCCTACAAACCCAGATTAACACCTTAAATGAGCTCGGGCATCACCCCTTAACACTTCTATCACACCATTCAATAAGTGACTCTCCACTGACCACTAAGAATTTCTCATTGGATAGTGTGAAGTCTACAAACCCAAATAAAATGAACACCTTACCAGAGCCCAGACGACACCTCCATCACACCGTCCAAAGGCAAACCTCTACTGGCCGCTGAGGATTTCTCATTGGATAGTGTGAAGTCTACAAACCCAGATGAACACTTTACATGACCCCGGACATCACCCCTCTCACACCGTCCAATAGGTGACTCTCAACTGACCGCTAAGCATTTCATGCTGGATAGTGTGGAGTCTACAAACCCAGATGAGTCCATTACATAAGCCCATGACACCTCCAATGCATCATCCGATGGGTGACTCTCCACTGACCACTGGGGATTTCTCATTGGATAGTGTGAAGTCTACGAACCCTGATGAACACCTTACATGAGCCTGAACGTCACCCAGCTAAACCTCTACTTCAACGTCCAATGGGCAGCTCTCCACTGACTACTAAGGATTTCTCACTAGATAGTGTGAAGTCTACAAACCAAGATGAACACCTTAAATGAGCTCGGATGTCACCCTGTAACACTTCTATCACACCATCCAATGGGCGGCTGTCCACTGACCACTAAGGATTTCTCATTGGATAGTATGAAGTCTACAAAACCAGATGAACCTCTTACAAAAGCCTGGACATCAGCCTGCGACACCTCCAACGCGTCATCCAATGGGCAGCTGTCCACTGACCACTAAGGATTTCTCACTGGATAGTGTGAAGTCTACAAATCCAAATAATGAACACCTTACATGAGCCTGGACACAACCCTGCTACACCTCCATTGCACCGTCCAATGGCGAACCTCCACTCACTGCTAAGGATTTCTCATTGGACAGTGCGAAGTCTACAAACCCAGATGTACACCTTTAATGAGCCTGGACGTCACCCAGCTATACCATTGCCACGTCCAATGAACAGCTCTCCATTGGCTACTAAGGATTTCTCACTAGATAGTATGAAGTCTACAAACCCAGATGAACATCTTACATAAGCCAAGACATCCATCAAACCATCCAAAGAGTGACCCTCCACTGATCGCTGAGGATTCCTCACTGGATAGTGTGTGACCTCTACAAGCCCAAATCAACACCTTAATGAGCCTGGACATCATCCCGCAATACCTCCATCACATCATCCAATGGGCAACTCTACACTGACCACCAAGGATGGATAGGGTGAAGTCTACCAAACCCAGATAAACCCCTCATATGAGCCCGGATTTTACCCTGCTACACCTCCATCACACTGTCCAATGGCCGACTCTCCACTGACTGCTAAGGATGGATAGGGTAAAGTCTACCAAACCCAGATAAACCCCTTTCATGAGCCTGAACATCACCCTATGACACCCCTATCACATTGTCCAATGGCCGACTCTACACTGACTGCCAAGGATTTCTCGCTGGATATCGGGATGGAGTGCTAAATGTAGAGAAGACTCCTAGGACTATAGAAGGTGCACCAGTAACCCCGACCTGACAGAGAGCTGCCTCTGAAATTTGGATTTCAAACTAATCTTCTCTACTTTCGAGTCCAGCGCTCTACTGATGAACTATTTTTTTGAACAATACAAAGCAGACACAGGGTGTAACCCCTCACCACCCCATTCAAGACTTTAGATGCACTTTGATCGCTCATAAGAGCTTACAACAACCAACCAATGTCCCTTCAAAAGTCACAGCACTGTGTGGATGGGAATATTGAGGATTCGAGGCACCTGAGAAGATCTGGAACCCCCTGAGGAAGTTTAGGACATGCGGTGTACCTGCAATGTGTCCTTCTTCGTACGGCACTTGACCAGGTAATTTTTGTAGAGGAGGGTTTTGGTTTGCGCCCAAACGCCAACATCTTTCATCTCAGACGTCATTTTACAAAAACCTGTAAAAACAAAGAACAAAAATGTTAAAGAGACCCGTCAGGATTGCAGGTACAGGGGGTCCCCTAGTTACAAACATCCGACTTACAAATGACTCCTACTTACAAACGGAGGGAGAAAACAGGAAGTGAGAGGAAATCTACCCCTAGGAAGGGAAATTTACTCCTGTAAGAGCAATTATGGGGAAAAGGTACCTCCACTGATGCATTATCACCAAGGCTTGTTTCCACAACAACCCAAAATTTTCAAAATCCAATTGTCATTGGGACAGAAAGTGAGGTGAAATCTTCTGAACAGGGGCACAGACAGCAAAACAAATGTTACAGGGGTGTTAACCCTTCCCTATGCTATCCAAAAAGCTTAAAAATAGTTTTTTTGGCTGGAGCTACACTTAAAAAATTTACCTGTTTCGACTTACAAACAGATTCAACTTAAGAACAAACCTACAGTCCCTAACTTGTTTGTAACCCGGGGACCCCCTGTACAAGAAAGTCAGTGAATACCAGAATATTACATGATTACTTGCAGTGTTTTTTTCTCTTTAGATGTTCCCATGAATTTACGAGAATATTTAAACTCTTCAGAAGAGTCTGCACATCTAGCACATCTCCTACCTCCTTAAACATCATAGCCCCTCCTCTCCTGGGAGTATCTTAATTACTCTCTGTGCTGGCCCAGCTCCTCTGCCCTTCCTCTCACCTCCCTACATAACCATTTATGTACTTGCAGGTAAGGAGTGCAGGGGAGTACTACAGATTATAACTTGGGTGACAGCTCTGAGTCTGCGGGGGCTGCTGACATCACATCCAAGATGGTGGCACCCAGCAGCAGTCTCGGGGCTTTTGGATGTCTACACAAGAGAGGATTTTACTGGTAAATAATAAGAACAAAATATGTTAAATGTACATATACAGTAATCTTATGGTGAGATTATTTGCCTGGTGACAGGGTCTCTTTAAGGAAGAGTTATTCTATTTACATTTTCCATTAATGGCCACTAGGTGTCCTCAGTCTGATGGTCAGCATCATTCAACCCCCTTCCTTTGAGTCCAGGTTATCCTGGACCCGCCCCCAGCCTGTGATTAGACAGCGAAAGGAGAAGCAGCACGGTGATGAGGTCATCTCTACATCACTCTGCTCTCTCACTCAGCCAGTACATTCAGTAGCGCAGTACAAGAATGGCGCTCAGTCGGTAAATTCAGTAGCGCAGTACAAGAATGGTGCTCAGTCGGTACTTTCAGTAGCGCAGTACAAGAATGGCGCTCAGTCGGTACATTCAGTAGCGCAGTACAAGAATGGCGCTCAGTTGGTACTTTCAGTAGCTCAGTACAAGAATGGCGCTCAGACGGTACATTCGGTAGCGCAGTACAAGAGTGGTGCTCAATCAGAACATTCAGTAGCGCAGTACAAGAATGGCGCTCAGTCGGTACATTCAGTAGCGCAGTACAAGAATGGCGCTCAGTCAGTACATTCAGTAGCGCAGTATAAGAATGGCGCTCAGTGTGTACATTCAGTAGCGCAGTACAAGAATGGCGCTCAGTGTGTACATTCAGTAGCGCAGTACAAGAATGGCGCTCAGTCAGTACATTCAGTAGCGCAGTACAAGAATGGCGCTCAGTGTGTACATTCAGTAGCTCAGTACAAGAATGGCGCTCAGTCAGTACATTCAGTAGCGCAGTACAAGAATGGCGCTCAGTGTGTACATTCAGTAGCGCAGTACAAGAATGGCGCTCAGTCAGTACTTTCAGTAGCGCAGTACAAGAATGGAGCTCAGTCAGTACTTTCAGTAGCGCAGTACAAGAATGGCGCTCAGTCGGTACATTCAGTAGCGCAGTACAAGAATGGCGCTCAGTCATTACATTCAGTAGCGCAGTACAAGAATGGCGCTCAGTCATTACATTCAGTAGCGCAGTACAAGAATGGCGCTCAGTCATTACATTCAGTAGCGCAGTACAAGAATGGCGCTCAGTCATTACATTCAGTAGCGCAGTACAAGAATGGCGCTCAGTCGGTACATTCAGTAGCGCAGTACAAGAATGGCGCTCATTCGGTACATTCAGTAGCGCAGTACAAGAATGGCGCTCATTCGGTACATTCAGTAGCTCAGTACAAGAATGGCGCTCAGTCGGTACATTCAGTAGCGCAGTACAAGAATGGCGCTCATTCGGTACATTCAGTAGCACAGTACAAGAATGGCGCTCAGTCGGTACATTTAGTAGCTCAGTACAAGAATGGCGCTCAGTCGGTACATTCAGTAGCACAGTACAAGAATGGCGCTCAGTCGGTACATTCAGTAGCACAGTACAAGAATGGCGCTCAGTCGGTACATTCAGTAGCGCAGTACAAGAATGGCGCTCAGTTAGTACATTCAGTAGCGCAGTACAAGAATGGCGCTCAGTCGGTACATTCAGTAGCGCAGTACAAGAGTTGCACTTTAACCCCGCGGTGCCGTAGAGAAATGCGCCTCCTCGTACATTAAATATAAATGAAATATCGCCCAGGAGTTTTGGCAGCTTTTCTGTGTTCTTGTTTATTCCGAACACAATATGTAAGAATGGCGCTGTGGGTAAACATTGTGATGTGGAAGACGGCTCGCGGTTGACGCTGCCAGTGACAGATGGTGCAAGAAACGCTCAGGGCTCGCCGCGGGAAAAGCCCTAAATGGAAAGATGAGGGACTGGCGGCTCCCGCTCCTCATTCTACAGACCGAATAATCTTTCATCCAATTAATGAGCGGCGGGCTGTTCCTCCCAGTGAGGACTTTGTACTTGGCCTCGTATGGTGTTCATGTGTGCTCTGTGTTTTTTTGTGAAAATAGTGCTCTGATAAACATTTGGGCAATTATTGTGGGGCCTTAAAAAATTAACTAATGTAGGGATTGTACTGGCCCCTGCAGTCCCCTTTACTGCACCCCCCCCCCCCTTTACTGCACCCCCCGATCAGACAGGTTAGATCCGGCCCTGAGGTTAATCATTCTGAAGTCCAAGATAAGAACTAGGGGGGCTCCTTGGGATAATACAACTAAGAATGAAATGCGTAGGGTGGGGGCTCTAGGTAGGGACCTGCAGCATGGTTTGTAAGGCTGAATAAAATTAACTAAAGCGAGTAAAGTCATTCCTGGCATAGTATTCACATGAAATGAGGACGGGCTCCTGAGGCTGGCCCCAGTATGCCCCCGCGGGCGAGGGGGAGTTTTGAAGCTTGCAGCAGTGAGGGTTATAGTGACCTTCAAATATAAATGAAGTTCTTCTAATTGTATACTATCGACCAGAAGGGAGCAAATAAACAGTTGTATTATATACAATTATAAACAATCTTTGTTTTATAAATAAATCATTAAAACACGATAAAGGATTCCCAGAGTACCATGGGTTAGTTTAGGAAACAGCAGAACTCTGCACTCTGTATGTAGCGCACTCCTGAACTCTGCACGTAGCGCACCCCTAAACCCTGCACTCTATACGTAGCACACTCCTGAACTCTGCATTGTGTATGTAGCGCACTCCTGAATTCTGAATTCTGCACTCTGTTCGTAGCACACTCCTGAACTCTGCACTCTGTACATAACACAATCCTGAACTCTTCACTCTGTACGTAGCACACTCCTGCACTCTGTACATACACACTAATGAACTCTGCACACTCCTGAATTCTGCAAATAACACACTCCTGAACTCTGCACATAAGACACTCCTGAACATTGCACTCTGTACATAACACAATCCTGAACTCTGTACTCTGTATGTAACACACTCCTGCACTCTGTACATAGCGCAGCCCTAAACTCAGTACTCTGTATGTAGCACACTCCTGAACTCTGTACATAACACACTCCTGAACTCTGCACTCTGTACATAGCGCAGCCCTAAACTCAGTACTCTGTACATAGCGCACTCCTGAACTCTGCACTCTGTACATAACACGCTCCTGAACATTGCACTCTGTACATAACACAATCCTGAACTCTGTACTCTGTACATACACACCCCTGAACTCTGCACTCTGTACATAGCGCAGCCCTAAACTCAGTACTCTGTACGTAGCGCACTCCTGAACTCTGTACTCTGTACATAACACACTCCTGAACTCTGCACTCTGTACATACACACCCCTGAACTCTGCACTCTGTACATACACACCCCTGAACTCTGCACTCTGTACATACACACCCCTGAACTCTGCACTCTGTACATACACACCCCTGAACTCTGCACTCTGTACATAGCACACCCCTGAACTCTGCACTCTGTACATAGCACACTCCTGAACTCTGCACTCTGTACATAGCACACCCCTGAACTCCTCACTCTGTACATAGCACACCCCTGAACTCTGCACTCTGTACATAGCACACCCCTGAACTCTGTACATAGCACACTCCTGAAATCTGCACTCTTTACGTACTTTAGCACACCCCTAATCCTAGCACTCTGTACATATCACACTCCTGAACTCTGTATGTAACGCACCCCAGATACAACCGGCCTTTTGAGGGCAACCATGCTGCTGATGTGGCCTGCGATGAAGCTGAGTTTGACAGCCCTGCTATAGAGTGTCAGTTGAATGAAAGCTCTAAGTCTGCTGGGGCTGCTGACATCACATTCAAGATGGCGGCACCCAATGTCCTTTGGACTTCTACACAAGGGGGATTTCACAGGTAAATAACATGAATAAAATATGATAAATGTACATATAAGCTTATGGGAAAGGGATGTTGTTGGGATGAATGGCGTGGTGACAGGGTTACTTTAACGGCCAGACTTCCCAGATAAATTATGAATTTTCCAGTGACGTTGGGCTCTCTTTAAACCACAGGTTGTACTTTCCTTTTCCTTTGTACATTCTCTGGCTGTAAAGTCACAGAATTCTGAGTGCAACCAATCACAGGGGTCTCAGGTGAGCGATCTGACTCTGAGCCCAGACGGACACAGTGACACCAACCGCGGAGGGCGGAGCAGAAAGCAGCATCAATATGCCCCAAAGTATCCCGTCTTCTGGTCTCCAGAGCCCTGAACTCTAAAAATGGTTTCCTGTTACAGTAACTGCGCCAAAATCCATCTTGCACAGATCAGGAAGACGATAATGGACCCGACTTTCAGGAACGCAGCCAGACGGATCATTAATTTTGTGTTTTACTGAACTCATCAAAACTCCAACTGGTCCAAGAATAAAAATAGGTAGATGGGTAATGAGCGCCGGGGTGAGATGACAGCGGAGGATTCATCTAAGGACACAGCTTTGTGAAATCAATAGGAAACCGCCATTATTACCGGGACTCTGCCTCCAGCGCTGATATATTTTCTGATCAATTTTGCAAGAAAAGGGACCTCTGGGTTA
Organism: Aquarana catesbeiana; assembly: GCF_042186555.1. Taxonomy (NCBI): domain Eukaryota; kingdom Metazoa; phylum Chordata; class Amphibia; order Anura; family Ranidae; genus Aquarana; species Aquarana catesbeiana. Next base: position 234,825,883 of record NC_133335.1, on the reverse strand, counting down.
AAGACAACCGCAGGAAACGTAAAGTAGAGCCCTAAGGCTTCACACATTATAGGAACGCGTGCTTTACGGCAACACGTTACTTTGTTGGTGAAATGCGGTGACGTTCATTCATTCTGCAATTCCAAATCGCATCCCAACGCAGCTTCAGTGGATGTATTAGGGTGCAACTTCAAGGCGTTAGTGAACCTGGACAGTTCATTACAAGGAATTGGCTATCCATGGTGGGTAATGGACCTTTCCTGATCATTGTAAAAAGAAATCTGGCCCAAAGTAATGGAAAGTTGTTTTTTAACTGTAAATTTCTTACCATATGCACCCCCCCCCCAAAAAAAAAAAATAACCAAGAAAAACTCTACTCCTGGCGTTCATGGAGATATCACATATGTGTGCGATATTTGTTGTCTGATCCCGAAGTACAGCCCAAAAACAATAGTACATATTTTGCTTTTTTGTTTATCCTATCTAAACACAGTGACCCTAACACTGACCCTAACACTCACTGACAATGACATGAACCCTAACACTGACACTAACACTGACCCTGACACTCACTGACACTGACCCTAACACTGACATGAACCCTAACACTAACCCTAACACTGACACTCACTGACACTGACATGAACCCTAACACTAACCCTAACACTGACACTCACTGACACTGACATGAACCCTAACACTAACCCTAACACTGACACTCACTGACACTGACATGAACCCTAACACTAACCCTAACCCTAACAATGACACTGACACTAACTCTAACACCAACCCTAACACTGACCCTGACACTCACTGACATGAACCCTAACACTAACCCTAACACTGACACTAACTCTAACACCAACCCTAACACTGACCATGACACTGACACACACTGACACTAACCCTAACACTGACACTAACCCTAACACTAACCCTAACACTGACACTAACCCTAACATTAACCCTAACACTGACACTCACTGACAATGACATGAACCCTAACACTGATCCTAACACTCACTGACATGGACCCTAACACTGACACTAACCCTAACAATGACACTAACCCTAACACCAACCCTAACACTGACACTGACACTCACTGACACTAACCCTAACACTAACCCTAACACTGACACTAACCCTAACATTAACCCTAACACTCACTGACACTGACATGAACCCTAACACTGACACTAACCCTAACACTAACCCTATCACTGACACTAACCCTAACACTGACACTAAAACTAACACTAACCCTAACACTGACACTAACCCTAACACTAACCCTAACACTGACACTAACCCTAACACTAACACTAACACTGACACTCACATGAACCCTAACACTGACACTAACCCTAACACTAACCCTAACACTAACCCTACCACTGACACTGACCCTAACACTCACTGACACTGACATGAACACTAACACTGACACTGACACTAACCCTGACACTGACACTAACCCTAACACTAACCCTGACACTAACCCTGACAATCACTGACACTGACCCTGACACTGACACTGACCCTGACACTGACACTCACTGACACTGACCCTAACACTGACACTAACCCTAACACTAATATTGACCCTGACAGTCACTGACACTGACATGAACCCTAACACTAACCCTAACACTGACATTAACCCTAACATTAACCCTAACACTGACACTCACTGACAATGACATGAACCCTAACACTGATCCTAACACTCACTGACATGGACCCTAACACTGACACTAACCCTAACAATGACACTAACCCTAACACTGACACTCACTGACACTAACCCTAACACTAACCCTAACACTGACACTAACCCTAACATTAACCCTAACACTCACTGACACTGACATGAACCCTAACACTGACACTAACCCTATCACTGACACTAACCCTAACACTAACACTGACACTAACCCTAACACTGACACTAAAACTAACACTAACCCTAACACTGACACTAACCCTAACACTAACCCTAACACTGACACTAACCCTAACACTAACACTGACACTCACTGACACTGACATGAACCCTAACACTGACACTAACCCTAACACTAACCCTAACACTAACACTAACCCTAACACTAACCCTAACACTAACCCTACCACTGACACTGACCCTAACACTCACTGACACTGACATGAACACTAACACTGACACTAACCCTAACACTGACACTAACCCTAACACTAACCCTGACACTGACACTAACCCTGACATTCACTGACACTGACCCTGACACTGACCCTGACAATCACTGACACTGACCCTGACACTGACACTGACCCTGACACTGCACTCACTGACACTGACCCTAACCCTAACACTGACACTAACCCTAACACTAATATTGACCCTGACAGTCACTGACACTGACATGAACCCTAACACTGACCCTGACACTCACTGACACTGACCCTAATACTGACCCTAATGCCGAGTACACACGACCGGACTTTCCGTCAGAATAGACTGACGGTCTTTCCGACACAGTTCTGCTGAAACGGACTTGCCTACACACGATCACACCAAAGTCCGATCGTTTAGAACGTGATGACGTACGGCGGGACTAGAAAAAGGAAGTTCAATAGCCAGTAGCCAATAGCTGCCCTTGTGTCGTTTTTGGTCCGTCGGACTAGCATACAGACGAGCGCTTTTCCTGATTGGGATTGAGTCCGTCAGAAAGATTTGAAACATGTTCTATTTCTGGGTCTGTCAGAATTTTCGAAAGAAAAAGTCAGATGAAGCCCACACACGATCGGAAAGTCCGATGGAATGATTCCGTCGCACCTTTTCTGTCGGAAAGTCCGGTCGTGTGTACGCGGCATAACACTGACCCTAAAGCTGACCCTAACACTGACTCTGACACTCACTGACACTGACCATGACCCTAACACTGACACTAACACTAACACTGACACTCACTGACACTGACCCTAACAATGACCCTGACCTTAATACTGACAGTGACCCTAACACTGACTTACACTGACCCTAACACTGACACTGACTGACCCTAACACTGACCCTGACACTTACTGACCCTAACGCTGACACTCACTGACAGTGACACTGACCCTAACACTGACACTGACCCTAACACTGACACTGACCCTAACGCTGACTCCCACTAACGTTGCCACTGACACTAACCCTGTCCCTAACGCTGACACTAACCCTAACACTGACACTCACTGACACTGACCCTAACAATGACCTTGAACCTAATACTGACAGTGACCCTAACACTGACTCACACTGACCCTAACACTGATACTAACCCTAACACTGACCCTGACACTCACTGACCCTAACACTGACCCTAACGCTGACACTCACTGACAGTAACACTGACCCTAACACTGACCTTGACACTGACCGACACTGACCCTAACACTGACTACCACTAACGCTGCCACTGACACTAACCCTAACACTGACACTAACCCTAACACTGACCCTAACACTGCCATTGACCCTAACACTGACATTCACTGTCACTGACCCTGACACTAACACTGACACTAAAACTCTCACTACCACTAACTCTGACTCTCACCCTAACACTGACTCTTACTGCCACTAACACTAACACTAACCCTAACACTGACACTCACTGACATTGACCCCAACACTGACTCTCACTGCCACTAACACTGACACTAACCCTGATAATGATACTAACACTGACCCTAACACTCACTGACACTCACTGACACCAACATTAATTCTGACACTGACATTAATACTGACACTGAACCTAACACTGGCACTGACCGACCCTGACCCTGACACTAACACTGACTGACCCTGTCACTGACTGACCCTGACCCTAACAGTACCACTCAATGACCCTGACACTAACATTGACTGACCCTGACACTGACCCTAACACTGGCACTCACCGACCCTGACCCTGACTGACCCTGACACTAACTGATCCTAACACTGACACTCACCGACCCTGACACTAACACTGACTGACCCTGACACTAACACAGACTAATCCTAACACTAGCACTCACCGACCCTGACCCTGACACTAACACTGACTGACCCTGACACTGGCACTCACCGACCCTGACCCTGACACTAACACTGACTGACCCTGACACTAACACTGACTTTCCCTAACACTAACACTGACTGACCCTGACACTGGCACTCACCGATCCTGACACTAACACTGACTGACCCTGACACTAACACTGACTGACCCTGACACTGGCACTCACCGACCCTGACCCTGACACTAACACTGACTGACCCTGACACTAACACTGACTTTCCCTAACACTAACACTGACTGACCCTGACACTGGCACTCACCGATCCTGACACTAACACTGACTGACCCTGACACTAACACTGACTAACCCTAACAGTGGCACTCACCGACCCTGACCCTGACACTAACACTGACTGACCCTGACACTGACCCTAACACTGGCACTCACCGATCCTGACACTAACACTGACTGACCCTGACACTAACACTGACTTTCCCTAACACTAACACTGACTGACCCTGACACTGGCACTCACCGATCCTGACACTAACACTGACTGACCCTGACACTAACACTGACTAACCCTAACAGTGGCACTCACCGACCCTGACCCTAACACTAACATTGACTGACCCTGACACTGGCACTCACCGATCCTGACACTAACACTGACTGACCCTGACACTAACACTGACTAACCCTAACAGTGGCACTCACCGACCCTGACCCTGACACTAACACTGACTGACCCTGACACTGACCCTAACACTGGCACTCACCGACCCTGACCCTGACTGACCCTGACACTAACACTGACTGACCCTAACACTGGCACTCACCGACCCTGACACTAACACTGACTGACCCTGACACTAACACAGACTAACCCTAACACTAGCACTCACCGACCCTGACACTAACACTGACTGACCCTGACACTGGCACTCACCGACCCTGACCCTGACACTGGCACTCACTGATCCTGACACTAACACTGACTTTCCCTAACACTAACACTGACTAACCCTAACAGTGGCACTCACCGACCCTGACACTAACACTGACTGACCCTGACACTAACACTGACTTTCCCTAACACTTACACTGACTGACCCTGACACTGGCACTCACCGATCCTGACACTAACACTGACTGACCCTAACAGTGGCACTCACCGACCCTGACACTAACACTGACTGACCCTGACACTAACACTGACTAACCCTAACACTGGCACTCACCGACCCTGACACTAACACTGACTGACCCTGACACTAACACTGACTTTCCCTAACACTTACACTGACCGACCCTGACACTGGCACTCCCTGATCCTGACACTAACACTGTCTGACCCTAACAGTGGCACTCACCGACCCTGACCCTGACACTAACACTGACTGACCCTGACACTAACACTGACTGACCCTGACACTAACACTGACTAACCCTAACACTGGCACTCACCGACCCTGACACTAACACTGACTGACCCTGACACTAACACTGACTTTCCCTAACACTTACACTGACCGACCCTGACACTGGCACTCCCTGATCCTGACACTAACACTGTCTGACCCTAACAGTGGCACTCACCGACCCTGACCCTGACACTAACACTGACTGACCCTGACACTAACACTGACTAACCCTAACACTGGCACTCACCGACCCTGACACTAACACTGACTGACCCTGACACTAACACTGACTGACCCTGACACTAACACTGACTTTCCCTGACACTAACACTGACTAACCCTAACAGTGGCACTCACCGTCCCTGGCCCTGACACTAACACTGACTGACCCTGACACTAACACTGACTTTCCCTGACACTAACACTGACTGACCCTGACCCTGACCCTAACACTGGCAATCACCGACACTGACCCTGACTGACCCTGACACTAACACTGACTGACCCTGTCACTGACTGACCCTGACCATAACAGTGCCACTCAATGACCCTGACACTAACACTGACTGACTCTGACCCTAACAGTGCCACTCAATGACCCTGACACTAACACTGACTGACCCTGACACTAACACTGACTGACCCTGACACTAACACTGACTAACCCTAACAGTGGCACTCACCGACCCTGACCCTGACACTAACACTGACTGACCCTGACACTGACACTAACACTGACTAACCCTAACACTGGCACTCACCAACCCTGGCCCTGACACTAACACTGACTGACCCTGACACTAACACTGACTAACCCTAACACTGGCACTCACCGACCCTGACACTAACACTGACTGACCCTGACACTAACACTGACTGACCCTGACACTAACACTGACTAACCCTAACAGTGGCACTCACCGACCCTGACCCTGACACTAACACTGACTGACCCTGACACTGACACTAACACTGACTAACCCTAACACTGGCACTCACCAACCCTGGCCCTGACACTAACACTGACTGACCCTGACACTAACACTGACTAACCCTAACACTGGCACTCACCGACCCTGACACTAACACTGACTGACCCTGACACTAACACTGACTGACCCTGACACTAACACTGACTTTCCCTGACACTAACACTGACTAACCCTAACAGTGGCACTCACCGTCCCTGGCCCTGACACTAACACTGACTGACCCTGACACTAACACTGACTAACCCTAACAGTGGCACTCACCGACCCTGACCCTGACACTAACACTGACTGACCCTGACACTGACACTAACACTGACTAACCCTAACACTGGCACTCACCAACCCTGGCCCTGACACTAACACTGACTGACCCTGACACTAACACTGACTAACCCTAACACTGGCACTCACCGACCCTGACACTAACACTGACTGACCCTGACACTAACACTGACTGACCCTGACACTAACACTGACTAACCCTAACAGTGGCACTCACCGACCCTGACCCTGACACTAACACTGACTGACCCTGACACTGACACTAACACTGACTAACCCTAACACTGGCACTCACCAACCCTGGCCCTGACACTAACACTGACTGACCCTGACACTAACACTGACTAACCCTAACACTGGCACTCACCGACCCTGACACTAACACTGACTGACCCTGACACTAACACTGACTGACCCTGACACTAACACTGACTTTCCCTGACACTAACACTGACTAACCCTAACAGTGGCACTCACCGTCCCTGGCCCTGACACTAACACTGACTGACCCTGACACTAACACTGACTTTCCCTGACACTAACACTGACTGACCCTGACCCTGACCCTAACACTGGCAATCACCGACACTGACCCTGACTGACCCTGACACTAACACTGACTGACCCTGTCACTGACTGACCCTGACCATAACAGTGCCACTCAATGACCCTGACACTAACACTGACTGACTCTGACCCTAACAGTGCCACTCAATGACCCTGACACTAACACTGACTGACCCTGACACTAACACTGACTGACCCTGACACTAACACTGACTAACCCTAACAGTGGCACTCACCGACCCTGACCCTGACACTAACACTGACTGACCCTGACACTGACACTAACACTGACTAACCCTAACACTGGCACTCACCAACCCTGGCCCTGACACTAACACTGACTGACCCTGACACTAACACTGACTTTCCCTGACACTAACACTGACTGACCCTGACACTGACCCTAACACTGGCAATCACCGACACTGACCCTGACTGACCCTGACACTTACACTGACTGACCCTGTCACTGACTGACCCTGACCATAACAGTGCCACTCAATGACCCTGACACTAACACTGACTGACCCTGACCCTAACAGTGCCACTCAATGACCCTGACACTAACACTGACTGACCCTCACACTAACACTGACTGACACTGACACTAACACTGACTAACCCTAACACTGGCACTCACCGACCCTGACACTGACCGACCCTGACACTGACACTAACACTGACTAACCCTAACACTGGCACTCACCGACCCTGACACTAACACTGACTTTCCCTGACACTAACACTGACTAACCCTAACAGTGGCACTCACCGATCCTGACACTAACACTGACTGACCCTGACCCTGACCCTAACACTGGCAATCACCGACACTGACCCTGACTGACCCTGACACTAACACTGACTGACCCTGTCACTGACTGACCCTGACCATAACAGTGCCACTCAATGACCCTGACACTAACACTGACTGACCCTGACCCTAACAGTGCCACTCAATGACCCTGACACTAACATTGACTGACCCTGACACTAACTGACCCTGACCCTAATAGTGCCACTCAATGACCCTGACAGTCACTGACACTGACATTTACTGACACTCGCTGTCACTGACCCTGATACTAACACTGACACTCACTGACACTGTGGCCGCATGCACACAGACACAGACATTAACCCTAACACTGGCACTCACAGACCCTGACACTGACACTACGGCCTCATGCACAATGGACATTTAGCCAATGTGCCTCAGATTGCAGCATTTTTGAGGGCGCCCCAACCCAACTGCAAGCAACCTGTTAAAGTCTATAAGAGGCTGAAAGCTCCTGCAGTTGGATGGCACTAATGGCAGGATTGTGTGTAGAGGGACGAATGCTCAGGACTCGGATTTCCTGCCAGCAGGGCTGGATGGCGCACCTGTGCCTTCCCTCTGTATGAAAACGGCAGAATCGGAGGCACCGGGGCTAAGGCCACATTTACAGCGGCGATTGGGGCTGGTGTGAATTGTATTGGTAGGAATTAGAGATTCCTGTTGTGGCTCTGAGCACCTATGTGTGACCGCCAGACCGCCAGACCGCCAGCCTGCCAGCCCCGCTCACTATAATGACAGGTCGCCGGCAGCCGCACTTATTCACGGGTGTCCGCACAGCCAGCGACTACCTGCGATGATCACTGCTGGACCCACTCTGTGTAAATGTAGCCTTAATACCCAAAGTCTATGAGGCGTAATATACTGACCCCGGGATCTGTTCACTGATGACCACATGCGATATTTGTGTTTTTTTTTTTTTTTTTAATTTTGTTTTAATATTGCATGCAATAATGAAAAAAAAGCCATCAGCAAAGTAAAATATCTAATGTGAGGAAAATACCGCATAAGAAATGGATAAATCATTAAGGCTAGGTTCATACTTGTGCAGGCAGGGCAGCCTATTCATTTGAATGGGCTTCTGTACCACCCAAAAACGTAGGGAGAAGGTCCCTGCTCCATTTTTGAAAGCACCGCCTGCGCGAAAACCGCAAGTGCAGTGCGGGACGCCACACCGCAGTTTCCAGTGTGTGGGGGGCGCCATTAGAATTAGTGGCACCCCCATGCATCTCCTGAGCAGCAGCATGTATTTCCATGCGGGTGGTTGTGGCTGTGGGAACAGGTGTGGTCCAGCAGCGACAATGACTGGCACAGGTGTGAACCTAGCCTGAAGTCAGATCACTAGAAAAACACACATTGGTTATTGACAGCGAGTGAAATAAGTATTTGACCCCCTTCGCAAAACATGACTTGGTACTTGGTGGCAAAACCCTTGTTGGCAATCACAGAGGTCAGACGTTTCCTGTAGTTGGCCACCAGGTTTGCACACATCTCAGGAGGGATTTTGTCCTCTTTGCAGATCTTCTCCAAGTCATTGAGGTTTCGAGGCTGACGTTTGGTAACTCGAACCTTCAGGTCCCTCCACATATTTTCTATGGGATTAAGGTCTGGAGACTGGCTAGGCCACTCCAGGACCTTAATGTGCTTTTTCTTGAGCCACTCCTTTGTTGCCTTGGCCGTGTGTTTTGGGTCATTGTCATGCTGGAATATCCATCCACGACCCATTTTCAATTCCCTGGCTGAGGGAAGGAGGTTCTCATCCAAGATTTGACAGTACATGGCCCAGTCCTTCGTCCCTTTGATGCAGTGAAGTTGTCCTGTCCCCTTAGCAGGAAAACACCCCCAAAGCATAATGTTTCCACCTTTCTTTCTACAAGTGATATGCACTTCATTCTCTGCCTCACCTGATCATTCCTTCTGTCTCTTTACAGGTATGTGTCAGCTCATCCACATCTTCCACCGTTAACTGAAATTGGAATCTGCCTGCTGTCTCTGTGTGTGTGTGTCTCTGGTATGTGTCAGCTCATCCACATCTTCCACCGTTAACTGAAATTGGAATCTGCCTGCTGTCTCTGTGTGTGTGTGTGTCTCTGGTATGTGGCCTTCTCTATCTGTTGCCCTGTGCGAACAACCATGACATTATTTGTTTTTCTGGACTGTCTTACCTAAGTTTTATGTGTTGATCTTGTCTTGGCCTCTTGCTATTCTGACTTTTGAAGCAAAAAGTTCACTTTGATTACCAGGCACTCTTATAGTCACTCATGATTAATTAACGAACTTCAACCCCACCCCTATAACAGTATATATTTGAGCATCCTTAAGGGGTCAGCACATTGCTGGGGGGTGCACATTGCAGGGGCTTCTATCCTTAAGGCTTCTATCTCTAAGTGATTCTTTCTACAAGTGATATGCACTTCATTCTCTGCATTTCAGCGATTGCACGAAGCAAACAATTACAGCAATCTGCACTGGAAAGCAGCTAACAGACTACAGGTGACCCTGTCTCTCTCTTAAGCTCTCCTTCCACTCTGTAACATGCACTCTCTACCACTACTTCTGACACTCCTGACCTCTCTCCTCAAACTCTCTTACCTTCACCCCCCCTCTCCACCCGCCTGCTTATACATATCACCCTGCCTTCTGTCTTCCCCCTACTACTGCTCTTACCAACTCTCGCTCATTCTACATCCATACACTGATAAAACCTCCAGTACTCTGAAACATGCCCCTTCACATAAATCACAGTCCCACATTACCTCCCTCACCCTCCTGCTTCTCCTAATCTCTGGTGACATATCCCCAAACCCTGGGCCACCATCATCTGTCATTGCCCATTGCTCCCATCCCCCTACACCCTCTGGCAGGAGCCGCAACCCACAGAACTTGGTCTCTATTCCTCTTTCCAATACCAGCCCCCCCTTTTCCTGTGCCCTGTGGAATGCACGTTCTGTCTGCAACAAACTCACCGCCCTCCACGACCTCTTCATCACAAATTCCTTTAACCTACTTGCCATTACTGAAACCTGGCTTCATGAATCGGATACTATTTCTCCTGCTTCCCTCTCCCATGGGGGCCTTCTCTGGACTCACTCCCCCAGACCAAGTGGACGGAAGGGAGGTGGAGTGGGAATCCTTCTAGCTCCATGCAGCACCTATCAGGTTCTTCACCCACCTCCCTCTCTGATACTCTCCTCTTTTGAGGCACACTGCATTCGTCTTTTCTCTCCCATTTCTCTAAGAATTGCTGTCATCTACCGGCCCCCTGGACCGGTATCAGCCTTTCTTGATGACTTCTCTGCCTGGCTACCCTACTTTCTCTCTGCTGAAATCCCCACAATTATTCTTGGGGACTTCAACATCCCTGTCAACACTAACACTACTATTACTTCTAAACTTCTCAGTCTAACCTCATCGCTTGACCTGAAGCAATGGATACAGGCTCCTACCCACTCCAATGGCAACACCCTTGACCTTGCCTTCTCCTATCTGTGCACTCCGTGCAACCTTTCCAACAATCCACTCCCACTCTCTGATCACCACCTTATTAGTTTTGCTCTCTCCTTGTCTTCCACCTCTTCTCCCTCCAACCGCCTAACAGTTACACGCAGAAACCTTCGCCACCTCAACCCTTCTCTTCTCTACTCTGCTACTGATCACCTCTATGACAAAATCTCCCCCCTGTCCTGTCCCAACCTAGCTACTTTCGTTTACAACAGCTCACTGTCTTCCTCCCTAGACAAGCTGGCCCCCCTCACTACACGCAGAATTAGGCCCCGACTGCTACAACCCTGGCAAACAGATGACACCAGAAGTCTCAGAAAACGTAGCCGCGCTCTTGAGCGCCTGTGGCATAAGACTAAGACCCAGGAAGACTTCACACAATATAAATCTGCCCTCCTAAAATACTACTCCTGCCTTCACACTGCCAAACAGACCTACTTTATCACACTCATCAACACCTTCTCATCCAGTCCACGTCAACTCTTCTCTACCTTCAACACTCTACTCTGTCCTCCACTGCCTCCACCCACCAACTCACTCACTGCCCAGGAGATTGCCAATCACTTCAAAACTAAGATTGATACAATTCATGAGGAGATCGCCAATGCGCAAAAACCTCCCCCATGCAACACTCCATGTCCACAGATACAATCATTACTTCCCTCATTCAACCCTGCTACTACTACTGAGGTTGCTAAACTTTTATCTAGCACTCATCTAACCACTTGCCCCCTGGATCCTGTTCCCTCGCAAATGCTACGCTCACCCTCTGACTCGATTCTACGCTCTCTAACTCACATTTTCAACCTCTCCCTCTCTTGTGGCATCTTCCCAAACTCTCTAAAACATGCGCTAGTCACCCCCATACTAAAAAAGCCCTCACTGGATCCCACCAATCTCAACAACTTACGTCCCATCTCCTTACTCTCCTTCTCCTCCAAACTTCTTGAAAGACTGGTCTACAACCGATTAAGCGACCATCTGACCATGAATAAACTTCTTGATCCCCTTCAGTCCGGTTTTCGACCTCAACACTCCACGGAAACTGCTCTCCTTAAACTCTCAAATGACCTACTAATGGCTAAAGCCAATGGACACTATTCTGTACTACTTCTCCTGGACCTCTCTGCTGCCTTTGACACAGTGGACCACCCCCTCCTCCTCAAAAAACTCCACTCCTTTGGTCTCCGTGACTGTACTCTTCGCTGGTTCTCATCCTACCTATCCCACCGCTCCTTCAGTGTCACTTACAACTCTACTTCCTCTTCTCCTCTTCCTTTTTCCGTCGGGGTCCCCCAAGGTTCTGTTCTCGGACCTCTCCTTTTCTCAATCTACACCACCTCCCTGGGTCAATTGATTGCCTCCCACGGCTTTAAATATCATCTCTACGCTGATGACACCCAAATCTATCTCTCCACCCCCCAGCTCTCTCCATCTGTCTCCTCACGCATTACCAACTTATTAGCAGACATATCAGCCTGGATGTCACATCACTTTCTCAAACTCAACCTATCCAAAACCGAGCTCATGATATTTCCTCCCTCAGGTGCCACTTCCCCTGATCTCCCTGTCAAGATCAACGGCTCAACTATCAACCCATCTCCCCACGCCAAGGTCCTAGGTGTAATCCTGGACTCTGAACTAACCTTTCGACCCCACATTCTATCACTATCCAAAGCTTGCCGCCTCTGTCTTCGCAACATCTCCAAGATACGCCCCTTCCTAACCAATGACACCACAAAGCTTCTAATCCACTCCCTGGTCATCTCCCGCCTTGACTACTGCAACTCCCTCCTCATTGGTTTACCTCTAAATAGGCTATCCCCACTTCAGTCCATCATGAACGCTGCGGCCAGGCTCATCCACCACACAAACCGCTCAGCGTCTGCTACACCCCTCTGCCAATCCCTCCATTGGCTGCCACTCAGTCACCGAATTAAATTCAAGATACTAACTATAACTTACAAAGCCATCCACAACCTGGCCCCTAGCTACATCTCTAACCTAGTCACAAAATACCAACCTAATCGTTCTCTTCGCTCCTCCCAAGACCTCCTGCTCTCAAACTCCCTTGTCACCTCATCCCATGCTCGCCTTCAGGACTTCTCCAGAGCCTCCCCCATCCTCTGGAATGCTCTTCCCCAATCCGTCCGATTTTCTCCTACCTTATCCACTTTCAGACGATCCCTGAAAACTCATCTCTTCAGAGAAGCCTATCTGGCCCCCACCTAACAACTGTACATTTATCTTCTCAATCAGCACATCACCCACAGCTATTACCTCTTGTATCTCTTAACCTTCCCTCTTAGATTGTAAGCTCTAAGTGAGCAGGGCCCTCTGATTCCTACTGTATCAAATTGTATTGTATTTGTACTGTCTACCCTCAAGTTGTAAAGCGCTACGTAAACTGTTGGCGCTATATAAATATTGTATAATAATAATAATAATAACCTCCATGTATGACGGTGGGGATGGTGTTCTGGGGGTCATAGGCAGCATTCCTCCTCCTCCTCCAAACACGGCGAGTTGAGTTGATGCCAAAGAGCTCGATTTTGGTCTCATCTGACCACAAAACTTTCACCCAGTTCTCCTCTGAATCATTCAGATGTTCATTAGAAATCTTCAGACGGGTCTGTACATGTACTTTCCTGAGGAGGGGGACCTTGCGGGAGCTGCAGGATCTCAGTCCTTCATGGCGTAGTGTGTTACCAATTGTTTTCTTGGTGACCATGGGTCCAGCTGAGATCATTGACAAGATTCTCCTGTGTAGTTCTGGGCTGATTCCTCACCATTCTCATGATCATTGAAACTCCACGAGGTGAGATCTTCCATGGAGCCCCAGACCGAGGGAGATCGACAGTTATTTTGTGTTTCCTCCATTTGTGAATAATCGCAGCCAACTGTTGTCGCCCTCTCACCAAGCTGCTTGGCGATGGTCTTGTAGCCCATTCCAGCCTTGTGTAGGTCTACAATCTTGTCCCCGACATCCTTGGACAGCTCTTTGGTCTTGGCCATGGTGGAGAGATTGGAATCTGATTGATTGCTTCTGTGGACAGGTGTCCTTTATACAGGTAACAAGCTGAGATTAGGAGCATTCCCAGAGAGTGCTCCTAATCTCAGCTCGTTACCTGTATAGAAGACACCTGGGAGCCAGAAATCTTGCTGATTGATAGGGGATCAAATACTTATTTCACTCATTAAGGCTGGGTTCACACTGGTGCGACACGACAGCCGTCCTACTTTGGATCCGACTTTGCCCTGCGACATGAAGCCGGCATATGTCCGACTTTCAATGAACGGGGATCCGACTTGGATCCCCGCCACTGTGTTTGGTATGAATCTTTAGGGGGAACTCTGCGCCAAATTTTAAATAAAAAACCGGCATGGGTTCCCCCTCCAAGAGCATACCAGGCCCTTGGGTCTGGTATGGACCTTAAGGGGAACCCCCTACGCCGAAAAAGCGGCGTGGGGGTCCCCCCAAATCCATACCAGACCCTTATCCGAGCACACAGCCCGGCCCGACAGGAATGGGGGTGGGGACGAGCGAGCGCCCCCCCCCCCCCCTCCTGAACCGTACCAGGTCGCATGCCCTCAACATGGGGGGGTTGGCGCCTTGGGGGAGGGGGGCGCACTGCGGACCCCCCACCCCAAAGCACCTTGTCCCCATGTTGATGAGGACAAGGGCCTCTTCCCGACAACCCTGGCCGTTGGTTGTCGGGGTCTGCGGGCGGGGGGCTTATCGGAATCCGGGAGCCCCCTTTAATAAGGGGGCCCCCAGAGCCCGGCCCCCCACCCTATGTGAATGAGTATGGGGTACATCGTACCCCTACCCATTCACCTAGGGAAAGTGTCAATTAAAAAAAAAAACACTACACAGATTTTTAAAGTCATTTATTAGACCGCTCCGGGGGTCTTCTTCCGACTTCGGGGGTCTCTCCGGTTCTTTTCCACGCTCTCCGGATCTTCTGCCGGGCTCCTCCTCTCTCTTCTGCTCTTTTGCCGCTCTTTTGTTATAGAGGAGGAGCCCGGTCTTCAGTCTTCTGCCCTCTTTTCTTCTGATGTTGACACGACGCTCTCTCCAGCTGGAATGCTCTCTGTGCGCTCTGCTATGGCTTATATAGGCGGTGACCCCGCCCCCTTATGCCGTCACAGTCCCTGGGCATGCTGGGACTGTGACGTTTTAGGGGGCGTCGTCATCACCCGATGACCACGCCCCCTTATGCCGTCACAATCCCAGCATGCCCAGGGACTGTGACGGCATAAGGGGGCGGGGTCACCGCCTATATAAGCCATAGCAGAGCGCACAGAGAGCATTCCAGCCGGAGAGAGCGTCGTGTCAACATCAGAAGAAGAGAAGAGGGCAGAAGACTGAAGACCGGGCTCCTCCTCTATAGCAAAAGAGCGGCAAAAGAGCAGAAGAGAGAGGAGGAGCCCGGCAGAAGATCCGGAGAGCGTGGAGAAGAACCGGAGAGACCCCCGAAGTCGGAAGAAGACCCCCGGAGCTGTCTAATAAATGACTTTAAAAATCTGTGTAGTGTTTTTTTTTTTAATTGACACTTTCCCTAGGTGAATGGGTAGGGGTACGATGTACCCCATACTCATTCACATAGGGTGGGGGGCCGGGATCTGGGGGCCCCCTTATTAAAGGGGGCTCCCGGATTCCGATAAGCCCCCCGCCCGCAGACCCCGACAACCAACGGCCAGGGTTGTCGGGAAGAGGCCCTTGTCCTCATCAACATGGGGACAAGGTGCTTTGGGGTGGGGGGGCCGCAGTGCGCCCCCCTCCCCCAAGGCACCAACCCATGTTGAGGGCATGCGACCTGGTACGGTTCAGGAGGGGGGGGGCGCTCGCTCGTCCCCACCCCCATTCCTGTCGGGCCGGGCTGTGTGCTCGGATAAGGGTCTGGTATGGATTTGGGGGGACCCCCACGCCGCTTTTTTGGCGTAGGGGGTTCCCCTTAAGGTCCATACCAGACCCAAGGGCCTGGTATGCTCTTGGAGGGGGAACCCATGCCGGTTTTTTATTTAAAATTTGGCGCGGAGTTCCCCCTCAAGATCATCAGAGCACAAGTCACGTGCCGAAGTCGGATCATGCGAGACGGCAATCCGACTTTGATCCGACTTCAATGATAGTCAATAGGCTGAAGTAGGATCAAAGTCGGACCAAAGTAGTACAGGGAGCATTTCTAAAGTCGGAACGACTTGTGTCGGACCAGTTAGGACGGCTCCCATAGGGAAACATTGGATTTCACACGTCATGCGACATGAGCTCCCAATGTCGGAGCGTTTGTCGGACCAGTGTGAACCCAGCCTAAAATGCAAATCAATTTATAACTTTTTTGAAATACGTTCTTCCTGGATATTTTTGTTGTTATTCTGTCTCTCACTGATAAAATAAACCGACCAATAAAATTATAGACCGATCGTTTCTTTGTCAGTGGGGCAAACGTACAAAATCAGCAGGGGGGAGCAAATATTTTTTTCCCTCACTGTATCTCACGGTATTGGCAGGTGATATTTTAGGGAAGTACAAAATAAGAATGAGGGGAACTCTGCACTGGTCAGTAAGTTGAAGCGGAGTTCCAATCCTGTGTTTGAAGTTGATCACAGTGCCATACATTTTCAGAATGTTTTTTTTTTGTAAAGCATTGTACTTTCGGCTCATTAAACAACTCCACTTCCGCTGTACCTCGCTGCTTCCAGGTTGCTACTTTGGATGACAGGTTGCCGTTAGACACGTGCAATTAGTTTCATTCCGAATTTGTTTTTTTTTTTAACAAATTTTTACAAATTTGTTGATTCGGAAACATCTGAATTAACGAAAATCTGTTTAACTAATTTTTACGAATTCAAAAAAGGAAAAGTAAATTTGGGACTTTAAATGAGGCTGGCACCAAAGGGATGCTCGCCTCCATCCCGGTCATTGGTTTAAAAAAGAAAAAGAGAAGTGGGACTTTAAATGAAGCACACAGCAGCACAAAAGCAAGTCAAGTGACCAAAATACATTTGTTTGGTATACCGTATAAACTCGAGTATAAGTCGACCCAAATATAAGCCGAGGCACCTAATTTTACCACAAAAAACTGGGAAAACGTATTGACCCGAGTATAAGCCTAGGGTGAGAAATGCACAGCTACTGTAAGTGGAAAAGAGGGTCAACAATGCCCATTTGCAGCCTCACTGTGCCCATTTGCAGCCTCACTGTGCCCATTTGCAGCCTCACTGTGCCCATTTGCAGCCACAGGTCCCCCATACTTCAAACCCGGTAGTTAAGGGTTCCTAGATGCCCCCCTAGCTGCAGCCAAAATTTGGGGTCTCTGGACCCAAAGGGTCCCGAAATGACATTGCTGCAGATGGACACAGTTGACCGAATTTGTGGCCCCGTATCTCGGGGACACTTAGTGCTAGGAACCCCAAACTTTCTGTGCAAACTCAGTGGAACTAGCACCACAATATATCCAAAGCTAGGGTTCCTAGCACCAAGTGGCCCTGAGATATGGGGCCCCAATAATCGGTTCAGAAAATGTCAAGCACTTTTCTGCAGCAGAGAATGACATTTTCCAAACCGAATTTGGGGCCCCATATCCCAGGGCCACTTGGTGCTAAACCGGTCGTGTGTACACGGCATTAGTGAATGTAATGAATACGAATTTATCCGAAGATACGAATTATCCGAAACAACAAATGCCGCATCTAAACGAATGGAACGTAATGAATTAGTAATAATAAATAACAATCATTTTTAAAAAAGTCCTGCAAGCCACATCTTTGCAGTGCTATAGGAGCTATTCACCGCTCCTAAAGCGCCCCTTCCCATTGAAAACAACGGGGCATCGCCGCAAACCCGCCAGCAAAGCGCTGTGGGCGGTTTTAACCCTTTTCCGGCTAGCGGCCGAATAGCGCACTTGGAAGTGCAGTCACTGTAGATCTGAGGGGAAGATCTGAAATGAGGGGAAGCTCTGCTGATTTTATCATCCAATCATGTGCAAGCTAAAATACTGTTTTTTATTTTCCTTACATGTCACCCTCAGATCTACAGCGACTGCACTTCCAAGTGCACTTTCAGTGCAAAGTGGATTTGCCTTTAGTAAATCAACCCCAATGAATCAATGTGAGAATACAATGTATCAAATGTGAGAATACAATGTATCAAATGTGAGAATACAATGTATCAAATGTGGGAATACAATGGGAGTTATTTACTAAAGGAAAATCCACTTTGCACTGAAATTGCACTTGGAAGTGCAGTCGCTGTAGATCTGAGGGGGACATACAAGGAAAATAAAAAACAGCATTTTAGCTTGCACATGATTGGATGATAAAATCAGCAGAGCTTCCCCTCATTTCAGATCTACCCCTCAGATCTACAGTGACTGCACTTCCAAGTGGAAAGTGGATTTGCCTTTCGTAAATAACCCTCAATGTATCAGTGTGAGAATACAATGTATCAGTGTGAGAATACAATGTATCAATGTGAGAATACAATGTATCAGTGTGAGAATACAATGTATCAATGTGAGAATACAATGTATCAGTCTGAGAATACAATGTATCAGTGTGAGAATACAATGTATCAATGTGAGAATACAATGTATCAGTGTGAGAATACAATGTATCAGTATAAGAATACAATGTATCGGTGTGAGAATACAATGTATCAGTGTGAGAATACAATGTATCAGTGTGAGAATACAATGTATCAGTGTGAGAATACAATGTATCAATGCAGAAATGTTCTGCCCTGAGCTCAGGAATGAAGCAAACACTTTTGTAGAGATTCACATTATTCCTGGGGGCCTTCATTCATAGAACACTTAAGCCTCGTACACACGATTGGATTGTTGGCCAACAGAGCGTCAGACTTTTGTCCGAAGGGCGTGTGTCGGGATCTTGTCTTGCATACTAACGGTACACAATTGTCGGCCAACAAACACGAACGTAGTGACGTACTACGTGGAATTTTAGCTCTTGGGCGCCACCCTTTGGGCTCCTTCTGCCAATGTCCTGTTTGGTGAGCACTAATTCCGATCATGCGTGTTTGTACTTTGGACTTTTGTGTGATGGACTTGTGTACACACGATACAAAAATCTGAAAACAGACCGCTGTCCGCCAAAAATTTACTAGCCTGCCATCCAACATTTATTGGAGGAAAGTTGGACAACAATTGTCTGATGGAGAGTACTAACGATCGGGTTTTAGGCAAACGGTCTGTCATCACACAATTCCCTGCCGAAAATCCGATCATGTGTCCGAGGCTTAAGTGCTTCAAATCGCAGAACATAAATATTTAACGCATTTGTTAGACGCAGGTTTTTTTTTTTTTTTTTTTTGTGAATTGACTACTTTCTGACTACATGGGTGTTCCCACCTAATCGATCCGATTCTTGCACCATTTCACAGTTTGCACTGCGATCTGCGGACCGATCTGGGGGTGTCATTAACTTTACATTGACACCCGCAGCGGTTTGCAGATCTCACTGTGCGATTCAGGTGCTATAGGGAAGCGGCACTGAATCGTGGGGTTTCCCGCATTGCCACCAGTGTGCACAGAGCCTAACAGGGTGACAGATAAGGGGGTACAGCCGATCCTCCTGTTGAACTGATGGAGCTCCGGTACACCTGCCTTAACCTTGGAACCGATCCTCCTGTGGCTACTCCTGCAGCGTTGTCGGCTTCTCCAACCTAATGTCCCGCTGCAGGGAGCCACAGGAGGATCGGATCCAGGATCTGTACCCCTCCAACCCCTGCCACTCTGATCGCCCCCACTCCCTTTTCCCTTGCTGTACAGCCCCCCCCCCCCCATGTGCCCCACCCCCAGCAGTGCTGACAACTTTTCCTCCTGCTGACTGCAGCTGTTGTGGAAGGATGGAGGGGGGGGGGCGACATAAACATATCATATTTACCAGTCCCTTCCTTTCCTGAATGAACACAGTGAGTGATCAGTACTGATTACTCATTGTGTTCATTCATAACTGAAGCATAGTAAACTGAGTACTATGCTTCAGATTATTAGTAAACAGGGAGCCTCGGAACTTCCTATCCATCTATCTCCAGTTCAGCTGAGGCTGCGGAAAAAGGGATTGGGAATCTACAGTCTCAGTCGCTTCCTCTGTCTCAAAAGTGACATGTCGGGGTTTGCTTAGACCCCTGAGATTTCACCAGAGCGCCACTCCCAACAGCGCAGTTTAAAAAATGTAAAAAAAAATAAAATAAAAAAACAAATCTAAAATAAGGTAAAAAATAAATAAATAAAACTATAAAAAATATTATGAGCATTTGGATTGCATTTGGCAGGTGGTGTGGAGGCGTATCAGCTTCTCACCACCTGCATGAACCCCATTTCAGCACCTTGCAACCGCGTGCATTGCCCATGGCTGTGGGTCACGTGCAGAGCAGCGCCATTCACTTAAATGGGTCGTATTCAGTAGGGAGTATAACTCCTGGACCGGCTGAGAAACAAAGCATTGCGGCCGCTGTATGTGTAAAATGCCAGTCGCTGCCTCTGCAGCTAAAGGGGATAGCAGTTGGGTGGCAGTAAAAGCGCAGCTCAACCGCGGCTCCTCGACCTCAAATGCCCTGTCAAGTAGGCTGTTTGAGACCCCGTGTTTTCTAACAGCAGTTCTGAACACTGACACCAATGACACCAACACCGACACCAACACTGACACCAACACCGAAACCAACACAAATGACACCAACACCAACACCGACACTGACACCAACACCGACACCAATGACACCTACACCAATGACACCGACACCAACCCTGACACCAACACCGACACCAACACCAATGACACCAACACCGACACCAACACTGACACTGACACCAACACCGACACCAACACCGACACCAACACCAATGACACCAACACCGACACCAATGACACCAACACCGACACTGACACTGACACCAACACCGACACTGACACCAACACCAATGACACCAACACCGACACCAATGACACCTACACCAATGACACCGACACCAACCCTGACACCAACACCAATGACACCAACACCAACACCAACACTGACACCAACACTGACACCAACACTGACACCAACACCGACACCAATGACACCTACACCAATGACACCGACACCAACCCTGACACCAACACCGACACCAACACCAATGACACCAACACCGACACCAGCACTGACACCAACACTGACACCAACACCGACACCAATGACACCTACACCAATGACACCGAAACCAACCCTGACACCAACACCGACACCAACAGCAATTAAACCAACACCGACACCAACACTGACACCAACACCGACACTGACACCAACACCGACACCAATGACACCTACACCAATGACACCAACACCGACACCTACACCAATGACACCAACACCGACACCAACAATGACACCAACACCAATGACACCAACACCAATGACACCAACACTGACACCAATGACACCGACACCAACACCAATGACACCAACACCGACACCAATGACACCAACATCGACACCAACACTGACACCAACACCAACACCGACACCAATGACACCAACACCGACACCAACACTGACACCAATGACACCAACACTGACACCGACACCAATGACACCAACACTGACACCAACACTGACACCAACACCGACACCAATGACACCAACACTGACACCAACACCGACACCGACACCAACACCAACACCAACACTGACACCACCACTGACACTAACCTGGAGCAATCCCACTTCTGATCACTTGTTTTTTTTTATAGAGTCCCTATGAAGATACGTTTTTTTTTTATATTCAAAAAGAAGAGAAGTGTCTTATTTAAAGGGGTTGTAAAGGTTCGTGTTTTTTCAACTTAATGCATCCTATGCATTACGGTGAAAAAACACCTTGCATTCACACCCCCCCCCCCCCCCCCCGTTTTACTTACCTAAACCCCGAATTTCTGTCGGCGCGTCCCCGCCGTGCCTCTCTCCACGGGTTCCTGGCTCTTGATTGGATAGATTGATAGCAGCACAGCCATTGGCTCCCGCTGCTGTCAATCAAATCCAATGACGCGGGCGCCGGGGGGGGGCGGGGCCGAGTCTGGAATTCGTGTCTGTGGATGCAAATGCTGGACTCAGGAGCGCGCCAGCAAGGTGACCCCCTCAGGAGAGCGCTTCTCTTAGGGGGTTATCTAATGTGGGGAGGAGCCGCAAGAGCCGCCGAGGGACCCCAGAATTGGATGTTTGGGGCCACTCTGTGCAAAACGAGCTGCACAGTGGAGGTAAATATAACATGTTTGTTATTTAAAAAAAAAAAATGATCCTTTAGTATTACTTTAAGTAATCACTGGGATTGACTATCACATGATCAGAAGCCTGTCCTCCCAGGTCCCAATCATTACTCTGACAAATGGAGCTGTCCAGCTCGGGCTCAGTGCTGAGGATGGGAGGGTGGTGGGGGCAATTGGGGCGTGCTCGCATCACTAATACATGTACAGATGTACTATATTGGCAAAAGTATTGGGACACCCCTCCAAATCATTGGATTCAGGTGTTCCAACACACCTCCATGGCCACAGGTGTACAAAATCGCGCACCTACGCATGCAGACAGATTCTACAAACATTTGTGGAAGAATGGGTCGTTCTCAGAAGCTCAGTGAATTCAGGCGTGGTACCCGTGATAGGTGGCCACCTGTGCAATAAGTCCATCCGTGAAATTTCCTTGCTACTAAATATTCCAAGGTTAACCGTTTGTGGTATTATAACAAAGTGGAAGCAGCTGGGAACAACGGCAAAAAACGGCCACGAAGTGGTAGGCCACGTAAAATGACAGAGCAGGGTCAGTTTATGCTAAAGCTTACAGTGCGAAGAAGTCACCAATTGTCTGCAGAGTCAATAACTACAGACCTCCAAACTTCATGTGGCCTACAGATTAGCACAACAACCGTGTGAGGAGAGCTTCATGGAATGGGTTCCAAACTGTATCCAAACCTTACATCACCAAGTGCAATGCAAAGTGTCGGTTGCAGTGGTTGTAAACCACGCTGCCACCGGACTCTACAGCAGTGCAGACGTTTTCTCTGGACTGACAATTTATGTCTGGCAATCTGATGGACATGTCTGGGTTTGGCCATTACCAGGAGAACGGTACTTGCCTGACTAAATTGTGCCAAGTGTAAAGTATAGAGGAGGGGGAATATGGTGTGGGGGGAGGGGGGATTATGGTGTGGCGTTGTTTTTCAGGGGTTGGGTTTGGCCCCTTAGTTCCAGTGAAGGGAACTCTTAAGGCGTCAGCATACCAAGACATTTTGGACAATTTCATTCTCTCAACTTTGTGGGAACAGTTCGGGGACGGCCCCTTCCTGTTCCAACATGACTGCGCACCAGTGCACAAAGCACAGTCCATAAAGACATGGATGAGCGAGTTTGGGGTGGAGGAACTTGACTGGCCTGCACAGAGTCCTGACTTCAACTCGATAGAACAGATATGGGATGAATTAGAGCGGAGACTGCGAGCCAGGCCTTCTCATCCAACATCAGTGCCTGACCTCACAAATGTGCTTCTGGAAGAATGGTCAAACATTCCCATAGACCAGTGATGGCGAACCTTGGCACCCCAGATGTTTTGGAACTACGTTTCCCATGATGCTCAACTACATTGCAGAGTGTGTGAGCATCATGGGGAATGTAGTTCCAAGACATCTGGCGTGCCAAGTTTCTCCATCACTGCCCTAGACACACTCCTAAACCTTGTGGACGGCCTTCCCAGAAGAGTTGAAGCTGTTAACCCTACGGACTAAGACTGGGATGCCATTAAAGTTCATGTGTGTGTAAAGACAGGCGTCCCAATACTTTTGACAATATTGTGTGTATATAGGTGTGTGTACAGCTAGTTATACACTATACAGCCTGATTGTACAATCTCCTTTAGATGTAATAGTGTGTTATTTTGGTGGTGTGTCAGTGGAGGATAGCAGATTGAACGGAGGATAGTAGAAGTGAATGAATATCACTGTTTGGGGTATCTCTAGACTGCAAATCCAGAGGATGTGGTGTAAAGGATATGGCATGGCACGCTGCGGTAAACTCTGCCCAAAACTGAGATCAGGCCCGAAATCTTTACACCCGTCCAAATGCACGCCAACACTTACTGTACAACGCTGACCGTACAACGCTGACCAACGCTGACCGTACAACACCAACCGTACAAAGCTGACCGTACAACACCAACCGTACAACGCTGAGTGTACAACGCTGATCTTACAAAGCTGACCGTACAACACCACACCAACCGTACAACGCTGACCTTACAACGCCGACTGTACAACGCCGACTGTACATCGCTGACCTTACAACGCCGACTGTACAACGCTGTCCGTACAACACTGACCGTACAACACCACACCAACCCTACAACGCTGACCTTACAACGCCGACTGTACAACGCTGTCCGTACAACACTGACCTTACATCACTGACCTCACAACACTGACCGTACAACGCTGACCTTACAACGCCAACCGTACAACACTGACCGTACAACGCCGACTGTACAACGCTGTCCGTACAACACTGACCTTACATCACTGACCTCACAACACTGACCGTACAACACTGACCGTACAACGCTGACCTTACAACGCCAACCGTACAACACTGACCGTACAACGCCGACTGTACAACACTGACTTTACAACGCCAACCATACAACGCCGACCGTACAATGCCGACCTTACAACGCCGACCTTACAACGCCAACTTTACAATGCCGACCATACAAAGCCGACCGTATAATGCTGACCTCACAACGCTGACCGCACAATGCTGACCGTACACCGCCGACTGTACAACGCCGACTGTACATCGCCGACCATACATCGCTGACCTTACAACACTTACCGTACAACGCCGACCTTACAACACTGACCGTACAACGCCGACCTTACAACACTGACCGTACAACGCCGACCTTACAACACTGACCGTACAACGTTGACCTTACAACGCCGACCGTACAACACTGACCTTACAACGCCGACCTTACAACGCCAACCCTATAACACTGACCGTACAACGCTGATCTTACAACGCTGACCATACAACACTGACCGTACAACGCCGACCGTACAACCAGGGCTGGTGCAAGGATTTTTGACACCCTAGGCGAAACCTAATTTTTCCACTGCCCCTTGGCTCCACCCCTAACTCCCCCCCATTTGCCCAGCCCATGTATACCCCACCTTTCTAATGAAGTGCCCATCAATGCAGCCTCACCAGCACCCATCAATTCAGCCTCACCAGCACTCATAAATGAATGTTTGCTTGCTTCTATTCATTCGGGAGTTGGGACACAAACACAGTCCTCCGTCAGAAGCTGTGCCTCTGACACTATGTGCGAACAGAGCGGTGGCTGTCTGCTGATGCTAAGATTTAGTTGCTTGTTGCAGAGAGTAGAGAGTAGGAACACCAGTGACCAGGCGCCCTAGGCGGCTGCCTAGTTTGCCTAGTGGTAGCACCAGCCCTGCGTACAACACTGAAATTACAACGCTGACCGTACAACGCCGACCATACAATGCCGACCGTACAACACTGACCTTACAACGCTGACCGTACAACACTGACCGTACAACGCCGACCATACAACGCTGACCGTAGAACGCTGACCACCGTACAACGCCGACCGTACAACGCTGACCGTACAACACCGACCGTACAACGCTGACCGTACAATGCCGACCGTACAATGCTGACCGCACAACGCCGACCGTACGACGCTGACCGTACAACGCCGACCGTACAGCGCCGACCATACAACGCCGACCATACGACGCCGACCGTACAACGCCGACCGTACAACGCCGACCATACAACGCTGACCGTACAATGCCGACCGTACAATGCTGACCGCACAACGCCGACCGTACGACGCTGACCGTACAACGCCGACCGTACAGCGCCGACCATACAACGCCGACCATACGACGCCGACCGTACAACGCCGACCGTACAACGCCGACCATACAACGCTGACCGTACAACGCCGACCGTACAACGCCGACCGTACAACGCTGACCGTACAACGCTGACCGTACAATCCAGTGATCTCCTGGCAGATTTACCAAAGCAACCAAACAGACTAAAAGAACCCTCCGCAATCAGTAGACTTCCTAGCCTGTTTGGTCCCAACTCAGATAAAAATAATAAATAAATATATAGACATCAGGAAAAATAAAAAGAGAGTGTGGATGAGGAATAATAAATGGCAACAATTAAAATGAGTAACGATAATAAATAAATATGTAAACAAGAGGGAGTGAGGATAAATAATAACTAAGAACAATTTAGCAGAAATTCAGTATAATATAATACTAATATTCAACAAACAAATAAACCCAAATAACTTAGTAAACACGATCAGCTTCCATACAAATCATGTGACTCTGGCAGAGAACAGGCCGCAATCTGGGGGTCGTACCATGGCAGATCACACGCTCTCCCAGGAAAGGGGGGGGGGGGGTCATTCTATTTACAGATTGCATTTTAACCGTTTATAAAAACATTCAGATATAAAAATAGAAAGATGGATAAACTCATCGAAGCAAAAACATGAGCCGGGTGTTCATTCACCGAGGACTATGGAAAGCGTGCAGAGGGACCGACCGCCTTACAACGCTCTACAATACTACACAATGATCTACGATGGTCTACAATACTATATAATGATTTACGATGGTCTACAATACTATATAATGATATATAATGGACTACAATACTATATAATGATATATAATGGACTACAATACTATATAATGATATATAATGGACTACAATACTATATAATGATATACGATGGTCTACAATACTATATAATGATATATAATGGACTACAATACTATATAATGATATATAATGGACTACAATACTATATAATGATATACGATGGTCTACAATACTATATAATGATATATAATGGTCTACAATACTATATAATGATATACGATGGTCTACAATACTATATAATGGTCTACAATACTATATAATGATATATAATGGTCTACAATACTATATAATGATCTACAATGGTCTACAATACTATATAATGATATATGATGGTCTACAATACTATATAATGATCTACGATGGTCTACAATACTATATAATGGTCTACAATACTATATAATGATATCTAATGGTCTACAATACTATATAATGGTCTACAATACTATATAATGATATATAATGGTCTACAATACTATATAATGATATACAATGGTCTACAATACTATATAATGGTCTACAATACTATATAATGATATATAATGGTCTATAATACTATATAATGATATATGATGGTCTATAATACTATATAATGCTATATAATTGTCTACAATACTATATAATGATCTACAATACTATATAAATAAATATGATGGTCTACAATACTTTATAATGATATATAATGGTCTACAATACTATATAATGATGTATGATGGTCTATAATACTATATAATGATATATGATGGTCTACAATACTATATAATGATGTATGATGGTCTATAATACTATATAATGCTATATAATTGTCTACAGTACTATATAATGATCTACAATACTATATAATTAAATACGATGGTCTACGATACTTTATAATGATATATAATGGACTACAATACTATATAATGATATATGACGATCTACAAAATGATATAGAATGGCCTAAAATACTGTTTAATGATATATAATGGTCTGCAATTCTGTACAATACTACACAGGGCTATACAATGCTGTGCAATCATTTACAATGTTATACAATGTTGTGCATTGAGTGATCTACACAGCTATATAGTAAACCGATCAACAAATACACTGTACAGGGACCTCACTCACATCTCTATTATATTATACAATCACACACAGATAATATCATACAATCATCCCAGTGCAATGACGATGTATATTATATTCATATATTGCAATGGTCACACAGCACACAGAGAGTATACACACAATAC
Source organism: Aquarana catesbeiana (assembly GCF_042186555.1). Classification (NCBI taxonomy): domain Eukaryota; kingdom Metazoa; phylum Chordata; class Amphibia; order Anura; family Ranidae; genus Aquarana; species Aquarana catesbeiana. The sequence goes on along the minus strand of NC_133335.1, from coordinate 234,797,277 downwards.
AACCATTACACACCACTCCATAATATAAAGTCCTATATGATGCACATAGTGCAATGCAATGATCCCAGCTCTATACAATACAATGATCCCAGTGTATACAATGTAATTATTGCACTGATCTATAATATAATATAATGTAATATCATACTGTCAGTGGTGCACAGTGGAATGATCCCAGTGTATACAATGTATTTATTTCACTAATACATACAATATTATCGGTGGTGCTGAGGGCAATGACCCCAGCTCTATACAACACAATGATCCCAGTGTATACAATGTATTTATAGCACTGATCTATAATATAATATAATACTGTCAGTGGTACTGAGTGCGATGATCCCAGCTCTATACAATGCAATGATCTTAGTGGTGCTCAGTGCAGTGGCCCCCCGCTCTCGGCCATCAGGGGCCACACACACACGCACACACAATGCTCTGCAGTCATTACACATGTACCTGTCTGTCCCGGGGGAGGGGTGCTGTAGTCCCGGTGTGGGGGAAGGGATGATGTAGTCCCGGTTGCCCCGGGCTGGGGGAGGGGATGCTGTAGTCCTCCCGATCACCGGCTGAGCTCTGCACACAGCTCCGGGCTGACACTCCGAGGAGGGACCCTCATCATCATCATCATCATCATCTCCAGCGGGCACTGCTGACACCTGCTGGCCACACCAGGGAAGTGCAGGCAGGCCGGGAGCGCTGTGACTCATCACAGTCCCCATAGACACCAACCGTCCTCATTTAAAGGGATTGTCCATCTTCTGGAACCCAATCCCTCTGTTCCCCTCCAGGGTCCTTTCCTAACACATTGCACGTTAGGCCCCTTGCGCACTGATGCGCTTTTGCTGTGCAATCATTTATTTTATTGCAAAATGCAATAAAAAATCTTTCCCTTTAAATCCTACGGAACTCTTCACATCATTGCACGGCGGGCGTGGCGCATTTCGGAAAGTCCTGCATGCTGCGTCTTTGGTGCCCTGTTTCAAAAAAAACATTAAAAAACAAAACAAAACCGCCCAATCATTTTTGCAGAACACACACCAAAAACACATTGCATAAAAAAACGCACTTGCTGTGCATTTATGGTGTGCTTTTTGAGTCAAGAGTTTCACAGGTGCATGCTGGGAGTCAGGAATCCAGAAAACACCAAAAACGTGTTAAAAACATGATATGTGTTTTTGAAAAAAGGCATCACAGCCTAAAGCCCCACTTACACCCACGCATCACGCTAACATGCATCTTCCATGTGTTTTCCCTGCAAACAGCCTAAGACAGTCAATTCAATTGATTGGGGTCAGGGCCGGTGCTACCACTAGGCAAACTAGGCAGCCGCCTAGGGCACTCTGCTGCCTAGGGCGCCTGGCCACTGGTGTTCTTACTCTCTTCTCTCTGCAGCAAGCAACTTAGTCTCAGCATCAGCAGGCAGCCGCCGATCCATCCTCACATAGTGTCAGCGGCGGAGGACTGTGTCCCGAATGAATGTAAGCAAGCAAACATTCATTGATGGCCACTGGTAGGCTGCAATGATGGGCGCTGGTGAGGCTGCATTGATGGGCGCTGGTGAGGCTGCATTTGATGGGCGCTGGTGAGGCTGCATTTGATGGGCGCTGGTGAGGCTGCATTTGATGGCTGCTGGTGATACGATGTCTACAGAGACACAATCAGTACCATACTGACACCACCAGGAACATGATGTCTACAGAGACACAATCAGTACCATACTGACACCACCAGGAACACAATGTCTACAGAGACACAATCAGTACCATACTGACACCGCCAGGAACACGATGTCTACAGAGACACAATCAGTACTATACTGACACCACCAGGAACACGATGTCTACAGAGACACAATCAGTACCATACTGACACCTACAGGAACACGATGTCTACAGAGACACAATCAGTACTATCCTGACACCTACAGGAATACAATGTCTACAGAGACACAATCAGTACTATCCTGACACCTACAGGAACACGATGTCTACAGAGACACAATCAGTACTATCCTGACACCACCAGGAACACGATGTCTACAGAGACACAATCAGTACTATACTGACACCACCAGGAACATGATGTCTACAGAGACACAATCAGTACTATCCTGACACATACAGGAACACGATGTCTACAGAGACACAACCAGTACCGTACTGACACCACCAGTAACATGATGTCTACAGAGACACAATCAGTACCATACTGACACCTCCAGAAACACGATGTCTACAGAGACACAATCAGTACCATACTGACACCACCAGGAACATGATGTCTACAGAGACACAATCAGTACCATACTGACACCACCAGGAACACAATGTCTACAGAGACACAATCAGTACCATTACTGACACCGCCAGGAACACGATGTCTACAGAGACACAATCAGTACTATACTGACACCACCAGGAACATGATGTCTACAGAGACACAATCAGTACCATACTGACACCACCAGGAACACAATGTCTACAGAGACACAATCAGTACCATTACTGACACCGCCAGGAACACGATGTCTACAGAGACACAATCAGTACTATACTGACACCACCAGGAACACGATGTCTACAGAGACACAATCAGTACTATCCTGACACCTACAGGAACACGATGTCTACAGAGACACAATCAGTACTATCCTGACACCTACAGGAACACGATGTCTACAGAGACACAATCAGTACTATCCTGACACCACCAGGAACACGATGTCTACAGAGACACAATCAGTACTATACTGACACCACCAGGAACATGATGTCTACAGAGACACAATCAGTACTATCCTGACACATACAGGAACACGATGTCTACAGAGACACAACCAGTACCGTACTGACACCACCAGTAACATGATGTCTACAGAGAAACAATCAGTACCATACTGACACCTCCAGGAACATGATGTCTACAGAGACACAATCAGTACCATACTGACACCTCCAGGAACCTGATGTCTACAGAGACACAATCAGTACCATACTGACATCTCCAGGAACATGATGTTTGCATGGACAAAATCGGCACCATACTAACACCACCAGGAAAATCAGTACCATCCTGACACCACCAGGAACATAATGTCTACAGAGACACAATCAGTACCATCCTGACACATACAGGAACACGATGTCTACAGAGACACAACCAGTACCGTACTGACATCACCAGTAACATGATATCTACAGAGACACAATCAGTACCATACTGACACCTCCAAGAACATGATGTCTACAGAGACACAATCAGTACCATACTGACACCACCAGAAACACGATGTCTACAGAGACACAATCAGTACCATACTGACACCACCAGAAACACGATGTCTACAGAGACACAATCAGTACCATACTGACACCACCAGGAACATGATGTCTACAGAGACACAATCAGTACCATACTGACACCACCAGGAACACAATGTCTACAGAGACACAATCAGTACCATACTGACACCACCAGGAACACGATGTCTATAGAGACACAATCAGTACTATACTGACACCACCAGGAACACGATGTCTACAGAGACACAATCAGTACCATACTGACACCTACAGGAACACGATGTCTACAGAGACACAGTCAGTACTATCCTGACACCTACAGGAACACAATGTCTACAGAGACACAATCAGTACTATCCTGACACCTACAGGAACACGATGTCTACAGAGACACAATCAGTACTATCCTGACACCACCAGGAACACGATGTCTAGAGAGACACAATCAGTACTATACTGACACCACCAGGAACATGATGTCTACAGAGACACAATCAGTACTATCCTGACACATACAGGAACACGATGTCTACAGAGACACAACCAGTACCGTACTGACACCACCAGTAACATGATGTCTACAGAGACACAATCAGTACCATACTGACACCTCCAGAAACACGATGTCTACAGAGACACAATCAGTACCATACTGACACCACCAGGAACATGATGTCTACAGAGACACAATCAGTACCATACTGACACCACCAGGAACACAATGTCTACAGAGACACAATCAGTACCATTACTGACACCGCCAGGAACACGATGTCTACAGAGACACAATCAGTACTATACTGACACCACCAGGAACATGATGTCTACAGAGAAACAATCAGTACCATACTGACACCTACAGGAACACGATGTCTACAGAGACACAATCAGTACTATCCTGACACCTACAGGAACACGATGTCTACAGAGACACAATCAGTACTATCCTGACACCTACAGGAACACGATGTCTACAGAGACACAATCAGTACTATCCTGACACCACCAGGAACACGATGTCTACAGAGACACAATCAGTATTATACTGACACCACCAGGAACATGATGTCTACAGAGACACAATCAGTACTATCCTGACACATACAGGAACACGATGTCTACAGAGACACAACCAGTACCGTACTGACACCACCAGTAACATGATGTCTACAGAGAAACAATCAGTACCATACTGACACCTCCAGGAACATGATGTCTAAAGAGACACAATCAGTACCATACTGACACCTCCAGGAACATGATGTCTACAGAGACACAATCAGTACCATACTGACACCACCAGGAACACGATGTCTACAGAGACACAATCAGTACCATACTGACACCACCAGGAACACGATGTCTACAGAGACACAATCAGTACCATACTGACACCACCAGGAACACGATGTCTACAGAGACACAATCAGTACTATACTGACACCACCAGGAACATGATGTCTACAGAGACACAATCAGTACCATACTGACACCTACAGGAACACGATGTCTACAGAGACACAATCAGTACTATCCTGACACCTACAGGAACACGATGTCTACAGAGACACAACCAGTACCGTACTGACACCTCCAGGAACCTGATGTCTACAGAGACACAATCAGTACCATACTGACATCTCCAGGAACATGATGTTTGCATGGACAAAATCATCACCATACTAACACCACCAGGAAAATCAGTACCATCCTGACACCACCAGGAACATAATGTCTACAGAGACACAATCAGTACCATCCTGACACATACAGGAACACGATGTCTACAGAGACACAACCAGTGCCGTACTGACATCACCAGTAACATGATATCTACAGAGACACAATCAGTACCATACTGACACCTCCAGGAACATGATGTCTACAGAGACACAATCAGTACCATACTGACACCACCAGAAACACGATGTCTACAGAGACACAATCAGTACCATACTGACACCACCAGGAACATGATGTCTACAGAGACACAATCAGTACTATACTGACACCACCAGGAACATGATGTCTACAGAGACACAATCAGTACCATACTGACACCTACAGGAACACGATGTCTACAGAGACACAATCAGTACTATCCTGACACCTACAGGAACACGATGTCTACAGAGACACAATCAGTACTATCCTGACACCTACAGGAACACGATGTCTACAGAGACACAATCAGTACTATACTGACACCACCAGGAACATGATGTCTACAGAGACACAATCAGTACTATCCTGACACCTACAGGAACACGATGTCTACAGAGACACAACCAGTACCGTACTGACACCACCAGTAACATGATGTCTACAAAGACACAATCAGTACCATACTGACACCTCCAGGAACATGATGTCTACAGAGACACAATCAGTACCATACTGACACCTCCAGGAACATGATGTCTACAGAGACACAATCAGTACCATACTGACACCACCAGGAACACGATGTCTACAGAGACACAATCAGTACCATACTGACACCACCAGGAACACGATGTCTACAGAGACACAATCAGTACCATACTGACACCACCAGGAACACGATGTCTACAGAGACACAATCAGTACTATACTGACACTACCAGGAACATGATGTCTACAGAGACACAATCAGTACCATACTGACACCTACAGGAACACGATGTCTACAGAGACACAATCAGTACTATCCTGACACCTACAGGAACACGATGTCTACAGAGACACAACCAGTACCGTACTGACACCTCCAGGAACCTGATGTCTACAGAGACACAATCAGTACCATACTGACATCTCCAGGAACATGATGTTTGCAGGGACAAAATCGGCACCATACTAACACCACCAGGAAAATCAGTACCATCCTGACACCACCAGGAACATAATGTCTACAGAGACACAATCAGTACCATCCTGACACATACAGGAACACGATGTCTACAGAGACACAACCAGTACCATACTGACACCACCAGTAACATGATGTCTACAGAGACACAATCAGTACCATACTGACACCTCCAGGAACATGATGTCTACAGAGACACTATCAGTACCATACTGACACCTCCAGGAACATGATGTCTACAGAGACACAATCAGTACCATACTGACACCACCAGGAACACGATGTCTACAGAGACACAATCAGTACCATACTGACACCACCAGGAACACGATGTCAACAGAGACACAATCATTACCATACTGACACCGCCAGGAACAGGATGTCTACAGAGACACAATCAGTACTATACTGACACCACCAGGAACATGATGTCTACAGAGACACAACCAGTACCATACTGACACCACCAGGAACACAATGTCTACAGAGACACAATCAGTACTATACTGACACCACCAGGAACATGATGTCTACAGAGACACAACCAGTACCGTACTGACACCTCCAGGAACCTGATGTCTACAGAGACACAATCAGTACCATACTGACATCTCCAGGAACATGATGTTTGCAGGGACAAAATCGGCACCATACTAACACCACCAGGAAAATCAGTACCATCCTGACACCACCAGGAATATAATGTCTACAGAGACACAATCAGTACCATCCTGACACCTCCAGGAACATGATGTCTACAGAGACACAATCATTACCATACTGAGACGTCCAGGAACATGATGTCTACAGAGACACAATCAGTACACTATGACACCCCTAGGGACACAATCAGTGTCAGGGTGACTCATCCAGAAGGAGTTTTTGATCCATCACCTTTAATTTGGATTATTATGCAGAAGGAATAGGTGGGGGAGGGATGGAGGTTTCCTGGTAGGTTCTGTACAGTAGAGAGAATACATATAAGTGGTCTGGGCAGTTATGTGGTACCGTTGGTGGGCATGTAGAATGTTGGAAATTCTCTCTCTGTGCACCGCTGTCACGGTACTACTTACAGTGAGCCCACAGGCAAGCAGGTGACACAGGATCCCCCAGGGCGTGGAGTCTAAGGGCCAGGGACCCCTTCACGAGGCTTTGGGCTTAGCTGCGTGCTGACCCCAGCAAGGCTGGTGCAAGGATTTTTGACACCCTAGGTGAAACCTCATTTTGCCGCCCCCTTGGCGCCGCCCCATTGGCTCCGCCTCCTTTGCCCTGCCCTTGTAACATGTGTCCTACCGGACACATACACTGACCCACCTACCTGACACATACACTGACCCACCTACCTGACATACACTGACCTACCTACCTGACATACACTGAGCCACCTACCTGACACATAAACTGACCCACCTACCTGACATACGCTGACCTACCTACCTGAAACATACACTGACCCACCTACCTGACACATACACTGACCTACCTACCACATACACTGACCTACCTGACACATACACTGACCCATCTACCTAACACATACATTGGCCTACCTACCTGACACATACACTGACCTACCTGACACATACACTGACCCACCTACCTGACACATACACTGACCCACCTACCTGACATACACTTGACCTACCTACCTGGAACATACACTGACCCACCTACCTGACACATACACTGACCTACCTACCTGGAACATACACTGACTCACCTACCTGACACATACACTGACCCACCTACCTGGAACATACACTGACCCACCTACCTGACACATACACTGACCCACCTACCTGACACATACACTGACCCACCTACCTGGAACATACACTGACCCACCTACCTGACACATACACTGACCCACCTACCTGACACATACACTGACCCACCTACCTGGAACATACACTGACCCACCTACCTGGAACATACACTGACCCATCTACCTGACACATACACTGACCCATCTACCTGACACATACACTGACCCATCTACCTGACACATACACTGACCCATCTACCTGACACATACACTGACCCACCTACCTGACACATACACAGACCTACCTGACACATACACTGACCCACCTACCTGACACATACAATGACCCACCTACCTGGAACATACATTGACCCACCTACCTGACACATACAATGACCCACCTACCTGACATACACTGACCTACCAACCTGGAACATCCACTGACCCACCTACCTGGAACATACATTGACCCACCTACCTGGAACATACACTGACCTACCTACCTGGAACATACACTGACCCACCTACCTGACACATACACTGACCCACCTACCTGGAACATACACTGACCCACCTACCTGACACATACACTGACCCACCTACCTGGAACATACATTGACCCACCTACCTGGAACATACACTGACCTACCTACCTGGAACATACACTGATCCACCTACCTGACACATACACTGACGCACCTGATTCCTATTTCCTGCATTATCACCCCCATCCCCCACACACTTCTCGATGTAGTCGGGGAGGATCAATCCTCCTCCTTACCTCTAGGCTTCATCGGTCATAAACATCCGGGTTCTCCTCAGCGCTGGGCGGGCAGTATTGATTTTGTGTCCCCACCAGCTGCTCCATGGTGTCCCCACTGGTCGGGAGGTCAGCTAACAGACGCTGCACCTCTCGATGCTCCTATCTCCACCGAGCCCCGCCCCTCCGCTGCACACACACACAGACACACAGCGGCGCAGCAGAGGGACACGCTGGAGCAAAGGAGTCCCGGAGCGGCGCTGTGTGAGGAGATATGACAGCGGGCGCTCAGCGGGACATTGGCGGTTGTTTTCCGGGGACAGCTGGCACTGAACAGGGGTGAGCTCACACACGCCTGGAGCTTTACTGAAACAGAGGCCGTGGCTGCGCCCTAGGCGGTAGTGCACCCTAGGCAGCTGCCTACTTCGCCTAGTGGTAGCGCCGGCCCTGGACCCCAGGTCACGACCCCCGGGTTCACCCTGCTCGCTAGGGAAGTACCAGAAGATACTGTCAGACAAGGATGGATGGATGAAGCAAAGGAGAGCCGGATAGCGAGCCAAGGTCAGGGCGGGCTGCAGACAAGCCGAGTCGGTACACAAGAGATCAGTTCACGAGAGGTCAGGTTAAGGCAGGTTACACGAAAGGAGCTCAGAAACAAATGTTGCTCAAGCAACAAGAACTGGTCTGAGAGGGATTTAAATAGAGAAACACATGAGGGGCTGGACAGGAAGTAGCAGGAAGGAATCATATATTAAGCAACAGGTGAGGCCGGCGACACCCATAGCTGCAGAGTGCAGCAGAGCTGAACACAAGCTAGTGGAACAACAGGTGCCAGCCGGCCTACAGCAGTAAAGGTGAGGCACAGATCAGCTCCGCAGCTGATCTGTGACAGTACCCTCCCTCTTACGAGGCCCCTCTACACGTCTCTGGGCTGGCTTGGAGGGAAATTTCTGATGGAATCTGGTCAAACGTTGGGCTGAGGCATCGGTGGCAGGAACCCAAGACCTCTCCTCCGGACCATAGCCCTTCCAATCAATCAGATAGAGTAGCCTCCCTTGGGAGTACTTGGAGTCCAATATTTCCTTAATCTCATACTGATCAGTGGTATCAGCCACAGGAGCGGGGTGAGAAGAAGGGCGAGAGAAGCGATTGAGGACCAGTGGCATGAGCAGGGAGACATGGAAGGCGTTGGGTATCCTGAGATGAGAGGGCAGGCGGAGCTTGAAAGCAACTGGATTGATCTGACGGTGAATAGGAAATGGACCAATGAAGGGAGGGGCAAATTTCATTTGGCTCCTGGAGTCGGATGTGCTTGGTAGAGAGCCAAACTCTGTCGCCAGGCAGGAACTTAGGAGCCGGACGGCGATGACGATCTGCTGCCGTTTTATGCCTGGAAGCAGCTAGATGAAGATTCTCAGAGATTTCATTCCAGATTGAGTTGAAGGACCTTTGAATTTCAGCTGCTGCTGGTACAAGAGGAGAAATGGGAACAGGAAAGGGAACAGATGGATGCTGCCCGTAAACAGTGAAGAAGGGAGATTTTCCAGAACTGGCATTGGAGTGATGGTTTAAGGCAAACTCTGCCCAGGGCAAAAGGTCCACCCAGTCATCTTGGTGGGCTGAGATGAAGGCACAAGGAAAACGTTCTACATTTTGATTGACACGTTCCCTTTGCCCATTGGACTGGGGATGAAAGGCAGATGAAAGATCCAATTTAATCCCAAAGGAACTAGCCAAGGCTCTCCAAAACGGGGCAGTAAATTGAACTCCTTTGTCAGAGCCGATATGTGAAGGCATCCCATGAAGACAAAAGATCTCCTTAATGAAAGTTGTGGCAAGACTGGGAGCAGAAGGTAGGCCTGGGAGAGGAATAAAGTGACACATTTTGAAGAACCGATCCACCACTACCCAGATGACTGTAGAACCTGTTGAGGGGGGCAGTGCTGAGATAAAATCCATGGAAATACAACGCCAAGGTATATTTCGAACTGGTAAGTGCAAAAGCAACCCAGCAGGGGCAGACGTGGAAGATTTGGATAGTACACAAACCGCACAAGCTTGAATGTATTCTTTGACATCTTTACGAAGAGAAGGCCACCAGTAATGACGCTGAAGAAGGTCACAAGTACGAGGTATTCCAGGATGTCCAGAGAACTTGGAGTCATGTGCCCAAGCAAGGAGTTTGGGATGAATTGCGGGAACTACAAAAGTTTTACCTGGAGGAGGCTGCGTAGATCGGAGCTGAGTAGTGGCTAGTAGTAGTGGCTAGAATACGATGCGGTGGGATGATGGGACCAGGATCTAGGTGATTGTCAGAATCGTTGACATCAAACGACCTGGACAAGGCATCGGCTCGAAGGTTTTTGGCACCTGGACGAAAAGTAATGTTAAAGTTGAAGCGGGCAAAAAAGAGGGTCCAGCAAGCTTGACGTGGGTTCAAGCATTTTGCGGATTGTAAATATTGCAGATTTTTATGATCAGTATAGATGGTAATAAAATGGGGAGAATCCTCTAGAAGATGTCGCCATTCTTGAAGAGCTAGTTTAATAGTGAGTAGCTCATGGTCCCCAATGGTATAGTTCTTCTCCGCATCAGAAAACTTCTTGGAATAGAATCCGCAAGGCTGAGACTTGCCCTTCTGAGCTTGGAGTAGGATGGCACCGACTCCTACTGAAGAGGCATCAACCTCCAAAGAAAAGGGTTTTGTAATGTCCGGACGTAGGAAAATTGGGGCGGAGAGGAAGGCTGCCTTGAGTTTGAGGAAAGCATCAATGGCTTCAGGGGACCAGAGCCAGGCATTGACACCCTTGCTGGTGAGAGATGTAATAGGGGCCACCAAGGTGGAGTAGTTACGAATGAATTGGCAAAAGTAATTGGTGAAGCCCAAAAAGCGTTGGGTGGCTTTAAGATCAGAGGGCTGGGGCCACTCAGAGATGGCCCGAAGTTTGGCTGGGTCCATGAGGAGGCCCTGTGATGAGATTATGTAGCCCAGAAATAGAACTTGTGTTTGTTCAAATAGACATTTCCAATTTTGCATATAGACAATTGTCCCGCAGACGCTGTAGCACAGCTTTCACATGAAGACGATGGCTAAGTAAGTCTGGTGAGAAAATAAGAATATCATCCAGATATACAATAACACAGACATACAGAAGGTCACAGAAGATCTCATTAACCGATTTTTAGAAGACCGCTGGAGCATTGCATAAGCCAAAAGGCATCACAAGATATTCATAATGTCCTTCCCTGGTGTTAAAGGCGGTCATCCATTCGTCTCCTTCCCGGATGCTTATTAAATTGTAGGCCCTCTAAGATCTAGTTTGGTAAAAACATGAGAACCTTGCAGTCTCTCAAAGAGTTCCGAAATTTAAGGAAGAGGGTATCGGTTCTTCACGGTGATGGTGTTAAGGCCCCTGTAGTCGATGCATGGATAGAGTGAACCATCTTTTTTAGCTACAAAGAAGAACCCAGCTCCGGCAGGTGAGTTTGATTTCCTGATGAAACCCTTTTGCAGAATGTATTCAGACATGACTTGTGTCTCGGGGATAGATAGAGGGTAGACTCGGCCTCGGGGAGGAGAGGTCCCAGGTAACAGATCAATGGAGCTGTCATAGTCTCTGTGAGGAGGGCGATCAGCTGACTTTTTGCAGAAAACATCTCGGAAAGACTGATATTGGGAAGGCAACATGGGAGTTGTGGAGGTCTCATCCAGAGGAATGGAGGGAGGAGGTAGCACCTTGGAAATACATTGTTTCTGACACGGAGGACCCCAAGCCAATACTTGTCCAGAATTCCAGTCAAGATGTGGGGAGTGTTTCTGCAACCATGGAAGGCCCAGGATGATGGGACTGGAGGATTAAGGCAGAATTAGGAAAGAGATCTCCTCAGCATGCAAAACCCCAATGCGTAAGACAATAGGAGGGGTTTTAAACTGGATGGGGCTCATAGGCAAGAAGGGGCCCTCTACTGCGGTCACGGAAAGGGGTATAGCCAAAGCAACAAAGGCAATACCCAACTCGGAAGCTAAAGATTTTTCAATGAAATTTCCGGCAGCACCAGAGTCCATGTATGCAGAGAGTTGATAGGCCTTTTGAGCCCAGTGGATAGCCACGGGAAAGGTGAAGCGAGGTAAGCGGACAAAATTAAAGGATCAGTCTAGATCACCTCCCTCCGAGTGACCTAGACCCTGGAGTTTCCCAGACATACTGGACAGGAGTTCAAAAGATGTCTTTTATCGCCACAATAAAGGCACAAGCCCAATCCCATGCATCGGGCACGTTCCTCGGGAGTGAGGCGAGTTCGCCCAAGCTACATAGGTTCTGCCAATGTGTGAGAAGTTGAAGACGGAGAGGGTTCCACAGGTCTTTTGACTACCTGCGCTGGACGGCCAGCAGGAGGATGAATGGATCTGGATTTCTCCAGGGCCTGCTCCTGGAAGCGAATGTCTGTTTGAATGCTCAATGCGATTAAATCATCCAATGTGGTAGGAATGGTACGTCCAGCGAGTTCATCCTTGACACGCTCAGATAGGCCTTGCCAGAAGGTAGCAGTAAGGGCCTCATTATTCCAGTTCAGCGGCCAGCGTACGGAATTGAACTGCGTATTGGCCGATTGTCATTCCTTGCTGATGAAGACGAAGTAGGGCCCTAGCAGCCGAAGACACTCTGCTGGGCTCATCCAAAGTTTTCCGGAATGCCTCCAAAAAAGAGCTGGAGGTCGGAGGTGATAGAATCGCGTGATTCCCAGAGTGGGGGGGAGGCCCAAGCTAGAGCATCACCAGAGAGGAGAGAGATGATATATGTGACTTTGGTGCGATCAGTTGGAAAATGGTGGCTGGAAAGTTCAAAGTGGATGGAACACTGATTAATGAAGCCCCGACAAGCCTTGGGGTCGCCAGAAAAATGAGGTGGCGGCGGCAGATGCAGGCAGGGATTGCCAGGTGTAGCAGGTAACACGGGAGCAGCTGAAGCAGAAGCAGGAATGGGAGGAGCTGAAGTTGCAGCAAGTTGCAGATGATCCAGATGGGAGGCAAGATCCTGAAGGACCAGCATTATTTGCTCTTGATTTGCTTGCTGGGAGTTAAGTCTCTGAACTAGATGTTGCATTTGATCCTCGGTCAGTGGCTGATTCTCAGACGCACTAATGGCTTGAGCAAACTGTCACGGTACTACTTACAGTGAGCCCACGGGTGAGCAGGTGACACGGGATCCCCCCAGGGTGTGGAGTCTTAGGGCCAGCCGGTATTCTGCCAGGGACCCCCTCACAAGGGTTTGGGCTGCGTGCTGACCCCAAGTCACGACCCCCGGGTTCACCCTGCTCGCTAGGGAAGTACCAGAAGACACTGTCAGACAAGGATGGATGGATGAAGCAAAGGAAAGCCGGATAGCGAGCCAAGATCAGGGTGGGCTGCAGACAACGTAATCAGAACAAGCCGAGTCTGTACACAAGAGATCAGTTCACGAGAGGTCAGGTTAAGGCAGGTTACACGAAGGGGGCTTAGAAACAAATGTTGCTCCCAGAAAAAACCAGAGCTGATCTGAGAGGGATTTAAATAGAGAAGCACATGAGGGGCTGGACAGGAAGTAGCAGGAAGGAATCATATATTAAGCAACAGGTGAGGCGACACCCATAGCTGCAGAGTGCAGCAGAGCTGAACACAAGCTAGTGGAACAACAGGTGCCAGCCGGCCTACAGCAGTAAAGGTGAGACACAGATCAGCTCCGCAGCTGATCTGTGACAACCACAGATTACTATTATCTGGTCTCTGTGCAATTCTGACACCCGGCCTCTGAGGCCAATCAGCAGCTTCACACTCCAATCCCAAAACTAGTATTAAACCCAAAACCAAAAATGTCATATATTGCAATTTACCTATACTTAGATTTGGTGGGGCTGCATTCGTTTTCTCATCTGTTTTCACTTGGTGATCTGGCCAGCAACACACCTCCTGTATTAGAGCACCCCCACTTTGGATGGGTGTAAAAACAGCATTGCCATAGATGGATCATCTGTTATTGTAACAATTGCTAACCAACCTGGATACACAAGAGATACACAATGGATACACATGGGATATACACTGGATACACATGGGATATACACTGGATACATATGGGATAAACACTGGATACAAACTGGATACACATGGGATACACACTGGATACACATTGGACACACATGGGATAAACAGTGGATACACATTGGACACACATGGGATAAACCGTGGATACACATGGGATACACACTGGACACACATGGGATAAACACTGGATAAACATTGGACACACATGGGATACACACTGGATACACATTGGACACACATGGGATACACACTGGATACACATTGGACACACATGGGATACACACTGGATACACATTGGACACACATGGGATACACACTGGATACACATTGGACACACATGGGATACACACTGGATACACATTGGACACACATGGGATACACACTGGATACACATGGGATACACACTGGATACACATTGGACACACCTGGGATACACACTGGATACACATTAGACACAACGTCCTTGCTGAATGGCGGTTTCCATCCTCGCTGAATCAATGTTTTTTGGCATTATTATAATTATTATTATAATTATGAGCTTTCAGTTCCGCATTTGGTACTATTAACATTCATAATGAAATGTAATTATCACCTTTATGCATTGTTACAATTAAAAATGAAGTGAGACCAGGCTCTGCATTCAGATTGTTTCTTGTCGGTGATTTGTATCGGGGTCAGGTAATTATCTGCAAGGAAATGATTTGCAGCCGCCACTATACCCACAATAGGGGAGAAGAGAACATCTCCATCTGACATGAGAGGTGATTGTATGGTGAGTGAGACATCCGGCTACAACCCATCGCTCTGCAATGGCTGGAGACCGATGGATTCATCACCTGCAGCTTCTTACAGCATTCAGAAGATGTCCTCCCTAAAAATTTCCCCTGGTCCTAGCCAAAAGGCTCGGCCCTAGAGGCAGGTGCGAAAAGCGTGTGTTGTGGTGAAGTGACCATGGTGCCATAAATCAAGTGCCGAAACACTGTGACTGTATGGCACCCCTGAACTGACACTTCAGGGGCACATTCACCGCTGGCTTTTCGTGCAACCCTGACCCCCGACTCAGACCACAGCAGCCCCCACCCCAGGCAGAAAGGCATGAAGTTCTGGAAGCTTGGTGAGAGCCCTTTACCATCAGGCCTCACCGTCGTTCCATCCCTCCTACCCAATTACTCTCGAGAAATACTAGCCGCCCCCCCCCCCGGTGGGAGAAAGGTGAGCCAGTGTTCTCTCCCGAAAAACTGTCTGGAGCTAGAGCTGCCCCAATCTAGGCCAGAAGGCCAGGGACCCTCCATGCAAGGTCTCAGGGAATGGGAGGAATCAGCCCAGAAATACACAGGAGAATCTTGTCAATGATCTCAGCTGGGACCATAGTCACCAAGAAAACAGTTGGTAACACACTACGCCGTGAAGGACTGAAATCCTGCAGCCCCCGCAAGGTCCCCCTGCTTTAGAAATCACATGTACAGGTCAATCTGACGTTTGCTGATGAACATCTGAATGATTCAGAGGAGAACTGGGTGAAAGTGTTGTGGTCAGATGAGACCAAAATCGAGCTCTTTGGTATCAACTCAACTCGGCGTGTTTGGAGGAGGAGGAATGCTGCCTATGACCCCAAGAACACCATCCCCACCATCAAACGTGGAGGTGAAAACATTATGCTTTGGGGGTGTTTTCCTGCTAAGGGGACAGGACAACTTCACCGCATCAGAGGGATGATGGACGGGGCCATGTACCTTCAAATCTTGGGTGAGAACCTCCTTCCCTCAGCCAGGGCATTGAAAATAGGTGGTGGATGGGTATTCCAGCATTACAATGACGCAAAACACACGGCCAAGGCAACAAAGAAGTGGTTAGAGAAGAAGCACATTAAGGTCCTGGAGTGGCCCAGCCATTTTCCAGACCTTAATCCCTTAGAAAATATGTGGAGGGAGCTGAAGGTTCAAGTTACCAAACGTCAGCCTCGAAACCGAGAGAATCTGCAAAGAGGAGTGGGACAAAATCTCTCCTGCTGCATTTGTAAATTCCAAAAGCCAATATAATCGAATAATAGTGGTAAAAAAAAAAAGCATTCATGGGTTTAACTAATCCTTTTTTTTTTTTTTGTATAATTCTTCTTTAACCACTTCAGCGCTGTCACACTTTGAATGACAATTGCGCGGTCATGCTACACTGTACCCAAATGACATTTGTATCATTTTTTTTTCACACAAATAGATCTTTCTTTTGGTGGTATTAAATCACCACTGGGGTTTTTATTTTTTGCTAACAAAAAGAAGAAAGACCGAGCATTTTGAAAAAAAACCCTTTATCGTAGTTTGTTATAAAATTTTGCAAACGGGTTTTTCTCCTTCATTGATGGCCACCGATGAGGCTGCACTGATAGGCAGCAGTGATGGGCACTGATGAGGAGGCACTGATAGGTGGCACTTATGGGTACTGATAGGTGGCACTGATTGGTAGCACCGGTGGGCACTGATTGGCAGCACTGATAAATGGCACTGATTGGCAGCACTGATAAATGGCACTGATTGGTAGCACTGATAAATAGCACTGATGGGCACTGGTAGGCAGCACTGATGGGCACTGATTGGTAGCATTGGTGGGCACTGTTGGGACTGCACTGATAATCAGTGCCATTATTGTCAGTGCCGATTTCCTTTTTACACAAGCCAGTTATCGGCTCTCTTCTCAGTGTGAGGAAGTACCGATACCCGCCTTCTGTTTACATCCATGATCAGCTGTGATTTGACACAGCTGATCACATGGTAAAGAGCCGCTGAATGGCTCTTTACCTCAACCTGTGATCACGGTGTCCTGGGGACACTCCTGGAGACGTGCCTCCCGGGAGCGATCAGGGGACGTCATCATATGAGGGCCTCCCAGAATTAGCCATCATTTGGTTAAGGGGCTAAACTAAGGGGGTAAGCCTATGTACATTTGCTAATAGGTGTCCCTTGTTCCCATCTCAAAAAAGTTGGGAGGTATGTTAAAGAGAGATCAGCTCATCAATCTGCTGCTTCTCCTTTCACTGTCCAATCACAATTTGGTTAGGCTCCACCCACCACTGGCATTTATCTGTACACTACATTAAGGAGGGAATTTTTTTTAAAGCAGTATATTAACCCCTTCCCATCGATGTAACACATCTATGCGGCCTCGCGAAAATTGGATTTTTTTCCGTGGGGCCGCATATTTGCGTATCTCCTTTATGCTGAGGGGGGGCGCCACACACCACAGAGACTGGGGTCCCACGAGAGCCCCGGGCCCCCGTACTAACAATCGGGACCTGGATCTCCCAATTTCCGGGTCACCTGATTGCTGTGGTAGCCTTTGATTGGTTACTACAGTGATCAGTCACTGTAAAGCTTGCCGTTGCTTTTTTTTTCTCTCTTTCTGTGAATGGAGAGGTGAGATACATTGTATCTTTCTCTTTCTGTGAGTGGAGAGGTGAGATACATTGTATTTTTCTCTTTCTGTGAATGGAGAGGTGAGATACATTGTATCTTTCTCTTTCTGTGAATGGAGAGGTGAGATACATTGTAACGTTCTCTTTCAGTGAATGGAGAGGTGAGATACATTGTATCTTTCTCTTTCTGTGAATGGAGAGGTGAGATACATTGTATCTTTCTGTGAATAAAGAGGTGAGATACATTGTAACGTTCTCTTTCAGTGAATGGAGAGGTGAGATACATTGTATCTTTCTCTTTCTGTGAATGGAGAGGTGAGATACATTGTATCTTTCTCTTTCTGCGAATGGAGAGGTGAGATACATTGTATCTTTCTCTTTCTGTGAATGGAGAGGTGAGATACATTGTAGCTTTCTCTTTCTGTGAATGGAGAGGTGAGATACATTGTAGCTTTCTCTTTCTGTGAATGGAGAGGTGAGATACATTGTATCTTTCTCTTTCTGTGAATGGAGAGGTGAGATACATTGTAGCTTTCTCTTTCTGTGAATGGAGAGGTGAGATACATTGTAGCTTTCTCTTTCTGTGAATGGAGAGGTGAGATACATTGTAGCTTTCTCTTTCTGTGAATGGAGAGGTGAGATACATTGTATCTTTCTCTTTCTGTGAATGGAGAGGTGAGATACATTGTAGCTTTCTCTTTCTGTGAATGGAGAGGTGAGATACATTGTAGCTTTCTCTTTCTGTGAATGGAGAGGTGAGATACATTGTAGCTTTCTCTTTCTGTGAATGGAGAGGTGAGATACATTGTAGCTTTCTCTTTCCTTGCAAAGAGAGGGGAAAAAAGTGTTTGTAAAGAAAAAAAAAAAACAAATTAATAAAGAATAAAAAATTAAAAAATACCTAGATGAAGGTTTGATCTAGTGTTTGTGTCAAGGTCAGGGTCAGCATATTTTGGGCAGGATTTTTTTATTTTATTATTTTAATTAGTGTCAGTGTATTTTTTTTATGTTTTTTTTTTTAAAAAGGAAAAATGTGCACTATTGTTTCTGGGCTGTACTACGGGCGCAAACAACTAACATACACATAGGTGGTATCGCTGCGATCATCAGGAGCAGGATAATTTTTTTTGGCTTGTTCTTTAGTGGAGAGTTATGGTAGTAGCAAGAAATATACAGCTAAAATAATATACAGCTAAAATAAAATATATATATATATACATATATAGATAGATATATCTATCTATATATATATATATATATATATATATATATATATATATATTACTATTTTGGACCAGTTTTCCTTTGAAGTAGGAGATATCCCTTACCACCAAATGAAAGCCCAATTTGTCCTGAAAAAAACACGCAGTATAATCCACCTGGATGCAGTAGTTGTGATGATATGTACAGTTTTACTAACACAGGTCAAAGTTTCAAAATTGCTCTTAGGCATTAAGATTTGTTTTACCCTTAGGCGCGAAGGGGTTAAAAACAAAAGCAAACATTTATTATATTGCAGCTTACCAATGCTTAGATGTGATGGCCGCATTCGTTTTCTATTTTAGGCTTTCTTTCCTTTATCATCACCTGGCGATCCAGCCAGTAAGTCTGTTGTTTTTTTTTTTTTTTCAACAGAACACGCTGTCCTGCAGATGTAGCAGTTGAAGGGATGAGACAAACCATTCACCACTGCCAGGGGTGGTTACAATGATCAGCTTTTATTTATTAATGTAAAACCTTTATCCCAAAAGGAAAAAAACTGTAACTGTTTATAAAGTGTGAGCTGGAGTGTGGCTTCAATTGCTTAGTGTATTTAAATCTGCTAATATATCTAACCTCCCCCTCCGCCCAGACTGACAATGCTGCTGTCCAATGGTGCCCCCCTGTGCTCCTTAATTCAGAGTGGGGGGCGCTCTAATACAAGAGGTCAGTGGCGGCTGGTGCTCAAAATTTTTTGGGGGGTGCAAACAAACTGAAAAAAAAATCAATTGCAGCCACTGTGCCCATCAAATGCAGCCACTGTGCCCATTAAATGCAGCCACTGTGCCCATCAAATGCAGCCACTGTGCCCATTAAATGCAGCCACTGTGCCCATTAAATGCAGCCACTGTGCCCATCAAATGCAACCACTGTGCCCATCAAACGCAGCCACTGTGCCCAGCAAATGCAGCCACTGTGCCCATCAAATGCAGCCACTGCGCCCATCAAATGCAGCCACTGTACCCATCAAACGCAGCCACTGTGCCCATCAAGTGCAGCCGCTGTGCCCATCAAATACAGCCACTGTGCCCATCAAATACTGCCACTGTGCCCATCAAGCGCAGCCACTGTGCCTATAAATTGCCGCCACTGTGCCATCAAACGCAGCTACTGTACCCATCAATTGCTGCCAGTGTGCCCATCAATTGCTGGCACTGTGCCCATCAATTGCCACTACTGTGCCCCATCAATTGCCGCTACTGTGCCCTATCAATTGCTGCCAGTGTGCCCATCAATTGCTGCCAGTGTGCCCATCAATTGCTGCCAGTGTGCCCATCAATTGCCGCTACTGTGCCCCATCAATTGCTGCCAGTGTGCATCGCCCTGGATTCGGGACTTACTTGTCTCGCAGCGTGTCACGGTGGCGTCCTCCACGTCCATGCTCCTCAATGTCTCCAGTGCTCTCCATCAGGCGTTCAATCACAGCGCCTGACGTTTCAGCCAATCAGGTGACAGGTAACCAGACCCGGGCACCCGATTGGCTGAGAGGCGGGTCAGTGTTAGGAAAGCGATTTATTCGCTTTTCTAACACAACACTGAGTAAACAGCGAAAGCACAGCATTGCGCCCGCTGTTTACCATTTTGGAAGCCTATTAGAGCCCACGGCTCTAATCAGGCGCTTCAAAAAGAAACCCGCCGCTGTAATTCAGATGCCTGGTGCCCGACAAGTGGCCGGATACCTAAATAGGGGGCGGCAGCGGCGACCATAGATAGATTCATGCAATGCATGAATCTATCTATTGGTGAGAGAGAGGGGACAGGAGAGAGGGGGCGGCGCTCCTGCGCCCTTTATGGATGCACCGCCACTGCAAGAGGTGTGCTACTGGCCAGATCAACAGAGGGGGGAAAAAGCCCCCCCCAAAAAAAAAGAAAACTAATGCAGCCACCACATCTAATGATTGGTAAGCTGCAATATGTCGCTGAATTTCTGACCTTTGCTTCACATTTGTGCCAGTTTTCTGACTCATAAATATAGAATATCCTCATGACTAAGCTCCGGGGGGGGGGGGGGGGGGGGGGCGGAGTGAAACACGTTGGGGGGGGCGTGGCCTGGTTGGGGTCCAGGCTGAGGACACCATAGATGTGCGACTTCCAGGGGTCACCCTTCTTTTCAGAAATATAGAAGCCAGGCACAGCCAGTCAACCAGCATTTCCAGCAGCGCATGCTCCCGTATTCTCCTTATGTAGATCTGTAAATCAGTCCTCTGCCTCCTATCTCTTGTATGTATCTTTATGTTTATTATAGGCTGAGTTTCCGCGTCCTGTGACCGGCGTGCCCTCCGATTTAGATAAATCCCGGCGGCATTTACAGCCAGTCAGCTGCTTCCAACACCTGCAGTTCTGACTTCATATCCTACGAGGAAGTGACTCTACAATAAAATCCGGGAACAATGGAGCACCAACAGATGCCGTAGAGGAGCTCGCTCCTATCCACGTGCCGGCTACAATTCTTATATATACAGTATCTCACAAAAGTGAGTACACCCCTCACATTTCTGTAAATCTTTTCTTCTTTCTTTTCATGTGACAACACTGAAGAAATGACACTTTGTCTACAATGTAAAGTAGTGAGTGTACAGCTTGTATAACAGTGTAAATTTGCTGTCCCCTCAAAATATCTCAACACACAGCCATTAATGTCTAAACCGCTGGCAACAAAAGTGAGTACACCCCTAAGTGAAAATGTCCAAATTGGGACCAAAGTGTCAATATTTTGTGTGGCCACCATTATTTTCCAGCACTGCCTTAACCCTCTTGGGCATGGAGGTCACCAGAGCTTCACAGGTTGTCACTGGAGTCAAAGTAAGTGAAAATACCCAAATTGGGCCCAATTAGCCCTTTTCCCTCCCCCGGTGTCATGTGACTCGTTAGTGTTACAAGGTCTCAGGTGTGAATGGGGAGCAGGTGTGTTAAATTTGGTGTTATCGCTCTCACTCTCTCATACTGGTCACTGGAAGTTCAACATGGCACCTCATGGCAAAGAACTCTCTGAGGATCTGAAAAAAAAGAATTGTTGCTCTACATAAAGATGGCCTGCCTGTTTGTGGCTGTGTCAGATCTAGATACTGTGTAGCTCTCACCTGCAGAGCACTGGACTGAGAGACCCGGGGATTGTGGGATATGTAGTTTCTTCACAGGAAGTGTCAGTTCTCACACTACAGAGGTCACACTCTATCCTGTAAAATACCATGCTGCATGCCTCATATTTTAACACAAACTGCCGACACAAGAATGTGAAGATTTACTTTACTATAGGCTGTGTGTACAGGGCAACAAATGACACCATGGGACTACATGACCAATGTACATCTTATGAATGACACCATAAAACTACATGATCAATGTACATCCTATTAATGACACCATGGGACTACATGACCAATGTACATCTTATGAATGACACTACAATAAGGGGAAAAAGTATCTGATCCCCCTGCTGATTTTGTACGTTTGCCCCACTGACAAAGAAATGATCAGTCTATAATTTTAATGGTCGGTTTATTTTAACAGTGAGAGACAGAATAACAACAAAAATATCCAGAAAAACACATTTCAAAAAAAGTTATAAATTGATTTACATTTTAATGAGTGAAATAAGTATTTGATCCCCAATCAATCAGCAAGATTTCTGGCTCCCAGGTGTCTTCTATACAGGTAACAAGCTGAGATTAGGAGCACTCTCTTAAGGCTGGGTTCACATATGACCACGCAGCGACTCACAGCAGGAGTCCGGTGTGTCCTCGTTCACAGTTTCAGGTCCTATTTGATCCCGAATTTTTGGCTGAATTTGGATCTGAAACCAAAAGACGCACAGGGCTCCCAGAGCCGCAGCAGAGATATGTGAACCGGCTCCATAGAGAGCCGGTCACAATCTCCTGCTGTGCGAATTGGATGCAGAGAAAATCCGCATCCAATTCGCACTAGTGTGAACTCAGCCTAAAGGGAGTGCTCCTAATCTCAGCTTGTTACCTCTATAAAGGACCCCTGTCCACAGAAGAAATCAATCAGATTCCAATCTCTCCACCATGGCCAACACCAAAGCTGCCTAGGGATGTAGATTGTAGACCTACACAAGGCTGGAATGGGCTACAAGACCATCGCCAAGCAGCTTGGTGAGAGGGTGACAACAGTTGGTGCGATTATTCGCAATTGGAAGAAACACAAAATAACTGACAAACTCCCTCGGTCTGGGGCTCAATGGAAGATCTCACCTCATTGAGTTTCAATTACCATGAGAACGGTGAGGAATCAACCAAGAACTACACAGGAGAATCTTGTCAATGATCTCAAGGCAGCTGGGACCATAGTCACCAAAAAAACAGTTGGTAACACACTACACCGTGAAGGTCCCCCTGCTCAAGTAATCACATGTACAGGTCCATCTGAAGTTTGAACATCTGAATGATTCAGAGGAGAACTGGGTGAAAGTGTTGTGGTCAGATGAGACCAAAACCAAGCTCTTTGGCATCAACTCAACTCGCCGTGTTTGGAGGAGGAGGAGGAATGCTGCCTATGACCCCAAGAACACCATCCCCACCATCAAATATGGAGGTGGAAACATTATGCTTTGGGGGTGTTTTCCTGCTAAGGGGACAGGACAACTTCACTGCCTCAAAGGGACGATGGACGGGGCCATGTACCATCAAATCTTGGGTGAGAACCTCCTTCCCTCAGCCAGGGCATTGAAGATGGGTCATGGATGGGTATTCCAGCATGTCAATGACCCAAAACACACGGCCAAGGCAACAAAGGAGTGGTGCAAGAAGAAGCACATTAAGGTCCTGGAGTGGCCTAGCCAGTCTCCAGACCTTAAACCCATAGAAAATATGTGGAGGGAGCTGAAGGTTCGAGTTACCAAACGTCAGCCTGGAAACCCAAATGACTTGGAGAGGATCTGCAAAGAGGACAAAATCCCTCCTGAGATGTGTGCAAACCTGGTGGCCAACTACAGGAAACGTCTGACCTCTGTGATTGCCAACAAGGGTTTTGCCACCAAGTACTAAGTCATGTATTGCGAAGGGGTCAAATACTTCTTTCACTAATTAACCACGTCGATTTACGTCGGCAGAATGGCGCGGGCAGGCAAAAGAGCGTACCTGTACGTCCCTTTGAATTTGCCACCTAGAGGGCAAGATCGCGTCGCCGGCGCTGCGTGCCCGCGGGTCAGGATGTTCGCCGGCGGCCCACGATTGCGGCGAGCAGAGGCAGAACGGGGAGATGTAAACAAGGCATTTCCCTGTTCTGCCTAGCAACATAACAGGGATCTACTGCTCCCAGTCATCGGGAGCAGTGATCTCTGTCATGTTGTATTGAGCCCATTTCCTCTACAGTTAGAACATATCCAGGGAACACACTTAACCCCTTGATCGCCCCCTAGTTTTTAACCCCTTCCCTGCCAGTGTAATTTATACAGTAATACGTGGCTATTTGTAGCTCTGATCGCTGTATAAACGTCAGTGGTCCCAAAATAGTGTCAAAGGTGTCTGATTTGTCCGCCATAATGTCGCAGTCACGATAAAAAACGCAGATCGCCGCCATTACTAGTAAAAAAAAAAAAATAATAAAAATGCCATAAATCTATCCCCTATTTTGTAGACGCAATAACTTTTGCGCAAACCATTCAATATACACTTATTGAGATTTTTTTTTATTTTTTTACCAAAAATATGTAGAAGAATACATATCGGCCTAAACTGTGGAAGAAATTTGTTATTTTATATATTTTTTGGGGATATTGGGGATATTGATTATAGCAAAAAGTAAAAAATATAGTTTTTTTTTTTCCAAAATTGTGGCTCTTTTTTTGTTTATAGCGCAAAAAATAAAAACCGCAGAGGTGATCAAATACCACCAAAAGAAAGCTCTATTTGTTGGGAAAATTTTGTTTGGGTACAAAGTCGCACGACCGCGCAATTGTCAGCTAAAGCGAAGCAGTGCCGAATCGCAAAAAATGCTCTGGTCAGGAAGAAGGGGGGGGGTAAATCCTTCCGGGGCTGAAGTAGTTAAAATGCAAATCAATTTATAACTTTTTATAGATGTGTTTTTGTGGATATTTTTGTTGTTATTTTGTCTCTCGCTGGTAAAATGAACCGACCAATAAAATTACAGACCGATCGTTTCTTTGTCGGTGGGGCAAACGTACAAAATCAGCAGGGGGTCAAATACTTTTTTTCTCTGCAGTGTTAAAACAGAGAGGAGGTAGGAGACACAGGACACCAACTACCGCCACCAAGGAGACTCTTCTGCGAGCGACCTGGGACAGATCCGACCTCGTGTTCCGGGGCCACCGCTATCAAATCATTGCGGACCTTTCCCAAACCACAATTGTGAGAAGAAAACACTTTTTTGAAAGATAAATAGTGCATTTTATATGCACTCACCGGCCACTTTATTAGGTACACCTGTTCAATTGCTTGGTAACACAAATTGCTAATCAGCCAATCGCATGGCAGCAACTCAATGCATTTAGGCACCTAGATGTGGTGAAGACGACTTGCTAAAGTTCAAACCGAGCATCAGAATGGGGGTGAAAGGGGATTGAAGTGACTTTGAACGTGGCGTGGTTGTTGGTGGCAGATGGGCTGGTCTGAGTATTTCTGGGATTTTCACACACGACCATCTCTCGGGGTTTACAAAGAATGGTGGGAAAAAAGAGAAAATATCCAGTGAGCGGCAGTTGTGTGGAGGAAAATGCCTTGTTGAGGTCAGAGGAGAATGGGCAGACTGGTTCCAGATGATAGAAAGGCAACAGTAACTCAAATAACCTCTCGTTACACCCAAGGTATGCAGAATACCATCTCTGAGCACACAACACATCCAACCTTGAAGCAGATGGGCTACAGCAGCAGAAGACCACACCGGGTGCCTCTCCTGTCAGCTAAGAACAGGAAACTGAGGCTACAATTGGCACAGGATCACCACAAATTGGACAATAGAAGATTGGAAAAACGTTGCCTGGTCTGATGAGTCTGGATTTCAGCTGCGACATTCAGATGGTGAGGTCAGAATTTGGCGCATGGATCCATCCTGCCTTGTATCACCGGTTCAGGCTGGTGGTGGGGGTGTAATGGTGGGGGGGGGGGTATTTTCTTGGCACACTTTGGTCCTCTTAGTACCAATTGATCATGGTTTATACACCACGGCCCCCTGAGTATTGTTGCTGACCATGTCCATCCCTTTATGACTACAGTGTCCTCATCTTCTGATGGCTCCTTCCAGCAGGATAATGCACCATGTCACAAAGTTCCAATCATCTCACCACTGGACAATGAGGTCCCTGTACTCCAATGGCCTCCACACTCACCACATCTCATCCAGTAGAGCACCTTTGGGAATTGGTGAAACGGGAAATTGGCATCATGGATGTGCAGCCGACAAATTGGCAGCAACTGTGTGATGTTATCATGTCACTATGGAGGAAAATCTCTGAGGAACATCTCCAACACCTTGTTGTATCTATGCCATGAAGAATGAAGATCCAACCCGCTACTAGCAAGGTGGACTTAAAAAAGGGGGTCCAACCCGCTACTAGCATAATAAAGGGGGTCCAACCCGCTACTAGGAAGGGGGACCTAAAAAAGGGGGTCCAACCCGCTACTAGCAAGGTGGACCTAATAAAGGAGTTCCAACCCACTACTAGCAAGGTGGACCTAATAAAGGAGGTCCAACCCACTACTAGCAAGGTGGACCTAATAAAAGGGGTCCAACCCGCTACTAACAAGGTGGATCTAATAAAGGGGGTCCAACACACTACTAGCAAGGTGGACCTAATAAAGGAGGTCCAACCCACTACTAGCAAGATGGACCTAATAAAGGGGGTCCAACCCACTACTAGCAAGGTGGACCTAATAAAGGATTTCCAACCCACTACTAGCAAGGTGGACCTAATAAAGGAGGTCCAACCCGCTACTAGCAAGGTGGACCTAATAAAGGGGGTCCAACCCGCTACTAGCAAGGTGGACCTAATAAAGGGGGTCCAACCCGCTACTAGCAAGGGGGACCTAATAAAGGAGGTCCAACCCGCTTAGCAAGGTGGACCTAATAAAGGGGGTCCAACCCACTACTAGCAAGGTGGACCTAATAAAGTGTGTAGATCAGACCAAAATGTGAGACGGGTGGGGAGGAAAGAGGGACCCGCTACTAGCAAGGTGGACTTCATAAAGGAGGTCCAACCCGCTTAGCAAGGTGGACCTAATAAAGGGGGTCCAACCCACTACTAGCAAGGGGAACCTAATAAAGTGTGTAGATCAGACCAAAATGTGAGACGGGTGGGGAGGAAAGAGGGACCCGTTACTAGCAAGGTGGACCTAATAAAGGAGGTCCAACCCACTACTAGCAAGGGGGACCTAATAAAGGGGGTCCAACCCACTACTAGCAAGGTGGACCTAATAAAGGATTTCCAACCCACTACTAGCAAGGTGGACCTAATAAAGGAGGTCCAACCCGCTACTAGCAAGGTGGACCTAATAAAGGGGGTCCAACCCGCTACTAGCAAGGTGGACCTAATAAAGGGGGTCCAACCCGCTACTAGCAAGGGGGACCTAATAAAGGAGGTCCAACCCGCTTAGCAAGGTGGACCTAATAAAGGGGGTCCAACCCACTACTAGCAAGGTGGACCTAATAAAGTGTGTAGATCAGACCAAAATGTGAGACGGGTGGGGAGGAAAGAGGGACCCGCTACTAGCAAGGTGGACCTCATAAAGGAGGTCCAACCCGCTTAGCAAGGTGGACCTAATAAAGGGGGTCCAACCCACTACTAGCAAGGGGAACCTAATAAAGTGTGTAGATCAGACCAAAATGTGAGACGGGTGGGGAGGAAAGAGGGACCCGTTACTAGCAAGGTGGACCTAATAAAGGAGGTCCAACCCACTACTAGCAAGGGGGACCTAATAAAGGGGGTCCAACCCACTACTAGCAAGGTGGACCTAATAAAGGATTTCCAACCCACTACTAGCAAGGTGGACCTAATAAAGGAGGTCCAACCCACTACTAGCAAGGTGGACCTAATAAAGGGGGTCCAACCCGCTACTAGCAAGGGGGACCTAATAAAGGGGGTCCAACCCACTACTAGCAAGGTGGACCTAATAATGGGGGTCCAACCTGGTACTAGCAAGGTGGACCTAATAAAGGGGATCCAACCCGCTACTAGCAAGGTTGACCTAATAAAGGGGATCCAACCCGCTACTAGCAAGGTTGACCTAATAAAGGGGGTCCAACCCACTACTAGCAAGGTGGACCTAATAAAGTGTGTAGATAAGACCACAATGTGAGACGGGTGGGGAGGAAAGAGGGACAGAGGGACTTTGTTCCAAATCAGGGACAGTCCATCGAAATCAGAGCTATTGGTGTACAGTATGTGTGATGAGCCCATATAATACACAGTCTTGGGGATTCTTGTGTGAAGACCCAAACCATTGCCTATGAGTCCTTCCTCTGGAAATGGGTCACCGCACACGGGTACAATGTTTGCTACAAGTTACAGCGCTCTGCACATCACCATCGCTCTCCTCATTACATGAAGTCATCACGTCCTTCCACTGAACGGCGGTCGTGACAATAAAGCGGTTTGTTTATATGACAACCATTCATATCAGGTACGATAGGCCACTTCCGGTTTGGGAAGGCTTTTGTTTGCTGTAATGACAATTACTAGAACGATTTCCTGGCGAACAATATCTGGCTGCGGGACGTTGGGAATGATTCAGTGTCTTTATTAAATATTCAGTCCGACTGCACAAGCTGCATCTAACATGCTGGGAGCTTTCCAAGAGAACGATCGTCTCTGCGTATTCCTGCCCCCCCCCTCCAGCTATTACTTTATAGGTTGCGGTGGATTCCTGCGCAGGATCGAAACCATTTAAACTGGAGCTGAAATTATAATTTATGTTTTGGCAAATCCCACTCCACTCCCTATTTGCCCAACGCTAACGGTAAATAAAAATGAAGACCTCGCATCAGATGATCCTAGAGCCGCAGCCTGTGGTGCAATTTTCCCAACTCCAGATGGCGCTGTATTGCACAAATGTGGGCTTCCCATACCTCATCTACTAGAATTACAGCCACCCCATATATGTTTCGGCCAGTGACGGACCGTAATGCATCCCCCCTATCCATGCATCCGGCCCCCTAATCTACATATGGGCGCCAGACACATGGATTCCAATCAGGGTTTTTTTTTTTTTTTTTTGTGAAGCACATGATTAGAGTCAGAGGCTCTAAAAGGCTTAAAAAAAAAAAAAAAAAAGGGTGGCCTTGGGGCGCAGAGCCCACCCATTTGTGTGGCAATAGCAAATGAACATTCGCTATTGTCACACCGATTCTCCTCCCGGGCCAATCAGGAAGCGGGACTAGTTTCCCAATTGGCCAAAAGGAGAAGCCTAGGAGGAGAAGGGAGGATACGCACGGGAGGAACCCGGCGTGATGCCAAGGAGGAGACGCAGGGGAAGCTGCCGCCTGTCGGGAAGCGCTGCCCGCATCATAGATGGGGTAAGTGCTGGGCTAGTAACCATCCGACCAACAGACTGGGGGGGGGGGGGGCTTAACCTAGAAAAATCCCTAAAATAATTTTCAGGTCTTGGGAAACTTTTACTAACCCAATTTTTTGGGGGGGCAATGGGAAGAGTGCCCCTTAAGTTGGTAGCCAACAGAAAGAATGCCCCTTACATTGGTAGTCAGTGGAAAAAAAGACCCCTTACATTGGTAGTCAATAGAAAGAACGCAACCCTTTACCAAGGGGCATGATCCCGGAACTATGCAGGGCCCATTAAATGGAAGGTCAGCCAGTCTGGAGGAACCATAGTCGAGAATGGCTGGCATAGATGGATGAATCTTCCCTGCCAACAGTTGGCAGGGAAGATTCCCAGCTCCAACAGTTGTCTGGATACCTTAACAGTGCTTGCCATCTGATTGGATGCAGGTGCTGTTTGGTTGAAAATTTCCTACCGAGCTCCTTGAAATATTGACTTTTTCTCAAGCCGGTTGGCACCAACAATTTCACCCAAGGCTCAAATTTTGGCCAACTGAGCATGAATGCCATGTATGGCAACCTTAAATTGGCCATCAAGCTGCAGATAAGACGCCATCCAGGTGAACTTTTCCTGATCACAGGAATACCCAAAGAAAACCCATGGAAGGACCACAGTGAGTGAAGGACATACTCTGTATTGCCACAAGTATTGGGACGCCTGCCTTTACACGCACATGAACATTTAATGACATCCCAGTCTTAGTCCGTAGGGTTCAATATTGAGTTGGCCCACCCTTTGTAGCTATAACAGCTTCATCTCTTCTTGAAGGCCGTCCACAAGGTTTAGGAGTGTGTCTATGGGAATGTTTGACCTATACTTCCAGAAGTGCATTTGTGAGGTCAGGCACTGATGTTGGATGAGAAGGCCTGGCTCGCAGTCTCTGCTCTAATTCATCCCAAAGGTGTTTATATCGGGTTGAGGTCAGGCCAGCCAAGTTTCTCCAACCCAAACTCGCTCATCCGTGTCTTCATGGACCTTGCTTTGTGCACTGGTCCTAATCATTTGTTGGAGGGGGGATTATGGTGTGGGATGTTGTTTTTCAGGGGCTGAGCTTGGCCCCTTAGTTCCAGTGAAGGGAACTCTTAAGGCGTCAGCATACCAAGACATTTTGGACAATTTCATGCTCCCAACTTTGTGGGATCAGTTTGGGGAGGGCCCCTTCCTGTTCCAACATGAATGCGCACCAGTGCATAAAGCAAGGTCCATAAAGACATGGATGAACGAGTTTGGAGGAACTTGACTGGCCTACACAGAGTCCTGACCTCAACCCGATAGAACATCTTTGGGATAAATTAGAGCGGAGACTGTGAGCCAGGCCTTCTCGTCCAACCTCACAAATGCTCTTCTGGAAGAATGGTCAAACACTCCCATAGACACACTCCTAAACCTTGTGGACGGCCTTCCCAGAAGAGTTGAAGCTGTTATAGCTGCAAAGGGTGGGCCAACTCAATATTGAACCCTACGGACTAAGACTGGGATGCTATTAAATTTCATGTGTGTGTAAAGGCAGGCGTCCCAATACTTCTGCCAATATCGTGTAAGACTTCCAGAAGATCTATCTTCACTCCTGATCACCCCCTAGAAGAATATACAGGGCCACATTAGATGACCTGAAAACTGCTGCAGGAACATTTTGAGGTTCTTGGGATTGCTTTCATAAGTAGCGCGAACACCCACCCCGAGGTCTCCCACGGCTTTACCGAGCTGTCCTGTCCCACCGAGACTCCAGATCGACCGTATGGTGCTCCCGCTGGTTGATCATAGAGGCCAACAAAGACAGGAACCGCTCTGATCGCCTCTATGATCTAGGAACCCAGAAGCAATGACCTTACATCACTTCTGGTTTCCCCCGGGATGTAAGTGGCGCCATTTTTTAAAGCTGAAAAGCATTTGATCACACCGATCTTGGTGTTTTGAATGCTTTTAAGGGCAAAAGCGGGATCTGGGGCCTTTCTAGACCCATGGATCTCTCCATAAAGAGTACCTGTCACATGCCCATTGATGGAACAAAAGATGTTTGCATACCTTGTGACAGCAATAAACGTGATCAAAAAATAAAAAAAAAAACAGAGAACTGCCGAAATCAGAATTAAACCCACTATAGACTTACCCAGTTATGGGCTTAAACTGAACAGGTATGCTGGGGCAGCCACAAGTCTAGCCTGAGTTAGGGACTAGGGATGTTAGGGAATTGACTGCACCTTATGTTGAATTGTTATCTTGTGATTATCATCATCATGCCGCATTATTTAAGTGCCCTAGTCCCCTCCCCCCAGTGCTCGTGCGCAAAGGCGAATGCACGTATGGGTCCCGCAGGTGCGCAGACAGTGATTGTCCCACACATGTGAGGTATCTCCGCGAACGTCAGATCATGGGCAGTAATTCTAGCACCAGACCTCCTCTGTAAATCTAAAATAGTAACCTGCAAAGGCTTTTAAAGCGTCGCCTATGGATAGTAAAAATTCACGCCGTTTGTTGCCGTTGCACAGGTGTGTGCGCAATTTTAAAGCGTGACATGTTTGGTATCTACTTACTCGGCGTAACATCATCTTTTATATTTTCACAAAAAATTGGGTTATATATATATAATAAACCCAATTTTTTGTGAAAATATAAAAGATGATGTTTTTATTGCAAAAAAAACACTATATATATATATATATATATATATATATATATATATATATATATATATATATATATATATATATATATATATATATATATATATATATATATATATATATATATATAGTGTTTTTTTTGCAATAAAATAAAATTAAAAAAAGTGTAGTTTTGCCCCAAAAAATCCACTGCGCAAATACATTTAAAAAAATTGCAGCACCCACCAATATATGTGTCTGCTTTAAAAAAAATGATATAATGTTTGGGCCTGGTCTTCAAGTGGCCTGTGCAAAGGCCAGGAACATTGGATGCTATTAGGCTATTTTCTCTCCAGGCTGAATGTTCTTCGTTGACAAGAATAGAGTGAATCAGGACAGTACAGCATTATGGAGACTAGATGGCGCTAATAATCATAAGAAAAAAAGAAAAAAATGACTATGATTATCAGCTCCATCTAGTGGCCAAAAGGTTGTTCTTTTCCTGATTCACGCCATTCTTATGAATAAAGAACACTTGACCTGGAGAGAAGAGCCCAATAACATTGGATTTTGCTGTCATTCACAAAGAATGAGAGTTCATGCAGCCTGGCAGGATGAATAGCTCTGCTAATTTTTTTTTTATACATACAAAGTCTATAAAGAAAGGGGGGCTTTAGGTTTAGCATTGAGGGAAGACAAAAAAACAACATAAAAAATATATAAAAATGCTATTAATACATTTGATGCAAAATATTTTAAATAATATTTAAAACGTATAGCTGAACTACAGGCTTTCACTGGGAGGAGGAGACAGGTGGTAGAGCGGGCACCTGCAGGGAGGAAGTAGAGCGGGCACCTGCAGGGAGGAGGAGACAGGTGGCAGAGCGGGCACCTGCAGGGAGGAGAGACAGGTGGCAGAGCGGGGACCTGCAGGAAGGAGGAGACAGGTGGCAGAGCGGGGACCTGCAGGGAGGAGAAGACAGGTGGCAGAGCGGGGACCTGCAGGAAGGAGGAGACAGGTGGCAGAGCGGGCACCTGCAGGGAGGAGAGACAGGTGGCAGAGCGGGGACCTGCAGGGAGGAGGAGACAGGTGGCAGAGCGGGGACCTGCAGGGAGGAGGAGACAGGTGGCAGAGCGGGGACCTGCAGGGAGGAGGAGACAGGTGGCAGAGTGGGGACCTGCAGGGAGGAGGAGACAGGTGGCAGAGCGGGGACCTGCAGGGAGGAGGAGACAGGTGGCAGAGCGGGGACCTGCAGGGAGGAGGAGACAGGTGGCAGAGTGAGGACCTGCAGGGAGGAGGAGACAGGTGGCAGAGCGGGGACCTGCAGGGAGGAGGAGACAGGTGGCAGAGCGGGGACCTGCAGGGAGGAGGAGACAGGTGGCAGAGCGGGGACCTGCAGGGAGGAGGAGACAGGTGCTAGAGTGGTAAAAATGAAAAGGTAAAATAAAACATAAAATACATTAAAAGAAAAAGATAATATCATTTAAATAAAGTAAAAGAATGCAAGAGAAGAGACAGGTGGCAGAGCGGGCACCTGCAGGGAGGAAGAAGAGTGGGGACCTGCAGGGAGGAGGAGACAGGTGGCAGAGCGGGGACCTGCAGGGAGGAGGAGACAGGTGGCAGAGCGGGGACCTGCAGGGAGGAGGAGACAGGTGGCAGAGCGGGCACCTGCAGGGTGGAGGAGACAGGTGGCAGAGCGGGCACCTGCAGGGTGGAGGAGACAGGTGGCAGAGCGGGGGATCTGCAGGGAGGAGGAGACAGGTGGCAGAGCGGGCACCTGCAGGGAGGAGGAGACAGGTGGCAGAGCGGGGACCTGCAGGGAGGAGGAGACAGGTGGCAGAGCGGGGACCTGCAGGGAGGAGGAGACAGGTGGCAGAGCGGGGATCTGCAGGAAGGAGGAGAAAGGTGGCAGAGCGGGGACCTGCAGGGAGGAGGAGACAGGTGGCAGAGCGGTGACCTGCAGGGAGGAAGAGACAGGTGGCAGAGTGGGGACTTGCAGGGAGAAGGAGACAGGTGGCAGAGCGGGGACCTGCAGGGAGGAGGAGACAGGTGGCAGAGCGGGGACCTGCAGGGAGGAGGAGACAGGTGGCAGAGCGGGGACCTGCAGGGAGGAGGAAACAGGTGGCAGAGCGGGGACCTGCAGGGAGGAGGAGACAGGTGGCAGAGCGGTGACCTGCAGGGAGGAAGAGACAGGTGGCAGAGCGGGCACCTGCAGGGAGGAGGAGACAGGTGGCAGAGCGGGGACCTGCAGGGAGGAGGAGACAGGTGGCAGAGCGGGGACCTGCAGGGAGGAGGAGACAGGTGCTAGAGTGGTAAAAATGAAAAGGTAAAATAAAACATAAAATACATTAAAAGAAAAAGATAATATCATTTAAATAAAGTAAAAGAATGCAATTTAAAATGAACAGAGAATATAGAATGTAAAATAAAAGACATTAACATAAATAAACAGAAAAAGGTAAAATTGAATCAAAAGGTACAATAGAATAATTAATAAAGTTAATAAAAAAAAAAGTAAGCTAATAAAATAAAACTGAATAATTAGAAATAAAGCAATAAATTACAAAAAATGAAACGTTAAAATAGAACCAGTAATATATTAAATTAAAAAAAAGTAAAATAAAATAAAATTTAATAAAAATAAAATAATAAAATATAAAAATGAAATGTCAAAATGGAATCAATAATAAGATAAATAAATAAAGTAAAATAATAAAAATAAATACAAACAAAATAATACAAATACATTAAAAGAATAAAGTATCAGCTGAGAAGGTCAAATAAAACGTAAAATACATTAAAAGAAAATTAAAAAGTACGAATATGAAAGGGTAAAATAGAATAAATAATACAATTTATAAAAATAAAAAAAGGTACAATAATAAAAAAGAATAAAATAAAAATAAAATAAAGTAATAAAATGAAAAGGGAATATAGGACACACACACACATAAAAAAAAAAAAAAAAAAAAAAAAAACAGAAAAGGTCAAATAAAATGAAAATGTAAAACAGAAGAATTAATAAAATAAGTAAAAATAAAAAGTAAAGTAATAAAATAAAACTGAATGAATAGAAATTAAATAATAAAATATAAAAATGAAAAGTTAAAATAGAACCAATAATAAAATAAATAAAAAAGATGTAAGTTTATAAAATAAAATTAAATAGATAGAAATAAAATATAAAAATGAAAAGTTAAAATAGAACCAATAATAAAATAAATAAAAAAGAAGTAAGCTTATAAAATAAAAATAAATAAATAGGAATAAAATATAAAAAAGAAAAGTTAAAATTGCACTGATAATAAAATAAATAAAAAAAGAAGAAGTAAGCTTATAAAATAAAATTAAATAGATAGAAATAAAATAAAAGAAATGAAAAGTTAAAATCGCACCAATAATAAAATAAATACAAAAGAAGTAAGCTTATAAAATAAAATTAAATAAATACAAATAAAATATAAAAAGAAAGAAAAGTTCAAATTGCACCAATAATAAAATACATAAAAAAAGAAGAAGTAAGCTTATAAAATAAAATTAAATAAATAGAAATAAAATAAAAGAAATGAAAAGTTAAAATAGAACCAATAATAAAATAAATAAAAAAGAAGATTATAAAATAAAATAAAAAGAAATAAAATATAAAAAAGAAAAGTTAACATAGACCCCAATAATGAAATAAATAAAAAAGAAGTAAGCTTATAAAATAAAATTAAATAGATAGAAATAAAATATAAGAAATGAAAAGTTCAAATAGAACCAATAATAAAATAAATAAAAAAGAAGTAAGATTATAAAATAAAATATAAAAAAGAAAAGTTAAAATAGAACCAATAATAAAATAAATAAAAAAGAAGTAAGCTTATAAAATAAAATTAAATATATAGAAATAAAATATAAAAATGAAAAGTTAAAATAGAACCAATAATAAAATAAATAAAAAAAGTAAGCTTATAAAATAAAATTAAATAGATAGAAATAAAATATAAGAAATGAAAAGTTAAAATAGAACCAATAATAAAATAAATAAAAAAGAAGTAAACTTATAAAATAAAATGAAATGAAATAATAGAAATAAAATATAAAAATGAAAAGTTAAAATCGCACCAATAATAAAATAAAAAAGAAGTAAGCTTATAAAATAAAATGAAATAAATAGAAATAAAATATAAAAATGAAAAGTTAAAATTGCACCAATAATAAAATAAATAAAAAAAGGAAAGTAATAAAATAAATATAAACAAAATAATAGAATTAAAATAAAGAAATGAAATATAAGAAGTTGAGATAGAACACAAATTATATTAAGAATGAAATAAAAATAATAAAAACAGAGAAACCAGAAGAGTGAAGAATGAGTCAGGTTGGCTGAGTTATGGCCGCCCTAGGCCCCGCCCCCCGGAGCCGCGCCCCGCCCCACTCTCGGACTACACTTCCCGGCATGCCCCTGGGCGGGGCCCTTGAAGACCTGGCGCATGCGCGCTGCCGCTCCCGATCCCAAGTTTGGCTCTCCTCAGCTGGCAGCCCTGGCCCATCATGTAGGAGCGGAGCCCGGGGATCGGAGAGAGTTCAGAGCGGACGCAGCGGAGGGCCCAGCCGGAATATCCGCCCCGTGCCCGGCCGGTCGCAGCAGAGGAGTCCCGGTGGCGGAGGGAGGAGGAGGGGAGGCGGCACTTCTCATCTTTGTTGGAGAACTCGCCCCGGGAAGAGTCACCCCTCCCCCACCGAGGAGCCGGGAGAATGAATCAGCCCAGAGGAGGAGGTGAGAGGAGGGTGGGGGGAGGGGTGCATGCTCTGCTGCAAATGCAGAAAACATTGCATGCCCGGGGGGGAGGGGAAGGGGGGTCTCCCCCCTCTCATTGCAGCTGGAAATTGCTCCGTGCATTTCCTGTATGGTGGCTGCACAAGTTCCTGCACCACCCCCTGCAACCTGAGCCTGGGGGGAGCTGCACCACCATTGCACTCTGCAGACAGTGGGGGGGGAGGGGATTTGCAACTTTGCTGGCAGGATCGACTGCAAGAGGAGGAGGAGGAGGATGAAGGTGCAATAAACAGAGCATGCAAAAGTTTGCAGCTTCCATCGTTTTGCAGCTGCGATTTGCAAACATTTGTGCAGCGGTTGTGTCGAGTGCGGTAACCCGGGGCAACTAGATGCACCACCATTGCAACCTGAGCCTGGGGGGAGGGGAGCTGCACCACCATTGTAATGAGTACTCGGGGGATCCACCATTGTACTCTGCAGACAGCGGGGGAGGGATTGCAACTTTGCTGGCGGGATCGACTGCAAAAGGCAGCCAAGAGTGCAATAAAAAAGCATGCAAAAGTTTGCAGCTTCCACCCTTTGCAGAGCCGCCGTAAAAGTTTGTGCAGTAGTTGCATCGATGTGCAGTAACCCGGGGTAACTAGCTGCCGAGAGGTGCACCACCATAGTAATGCAGTCCTGGACAGACCCGCACCACCATTGCAGTACAATAAAAAGGAATGCAAAAGTTTGCAGCTTCCACCGTTTGCAGCTGCGATTTGCAGGGCCGCCTTAAACGTTTGTGCAGCGGTTGCATCGAGTGCTGTAACCCCCGGGAAACTTGGTGCCCAGAGCTGCACCACCACTGCAGTATGATCCTGGGGACATCTGCACCACCATTGTAATGCGACCTTGGACAGACCTGCACCACCATTGCACTCTGCAGATTGGGGAGGGGGGGATTGCAACTTTGCTGGCGGGATCGACTGCAAGAGGCGGCCAAGTGTGCCAAGAAAGCATGCAAAAGTTTGCAGCTTCCATCTTTTTACAGCTGCTATTTGCAGAGCTGCCTTAAAAGTTTATGCAGTAGTTGCATCGAGTGCGGTAACTAGACGCAGAGAGCTGCACCACCTTTGCAACCTGGGGCGGGGGGGGGGGGCTGCACCACCATTGTAATGAGTTCTCGGGGGATCTACCATTGCATTCTGCAGACAGTGGGGGGGGGGGAGATTGCCACTTTGCTGGCGGGATCGACTGCAAAAGGCAGCCAAGGATGCAATAAAAAGCATGCAACAGTTTACAGCTTCCATAGTTTGCAGCTGTGATTTGCAGAGCCGCCTTTAAAAGTTTGTGCAGTGGTTGCATCGACTGCACTAACCCCGTGCAACTTGATACCAGGAGCTGCACCACCACTGCAGTATGATCCTGGGGACAGCTTCACCACCATTGTAATGCGACCTTGGACAGAGCTGCACCACCATTGCAGTATGATTGCCGGGAGATTTGCAGCCTGATTCTGGGGAGAGCTGCACCACCATTGCATGCATGCAAAAGTTTGCAGCTGCGATTTGCAGGGCCGCCTTAAAAGTTTTTGCAGTAGTTGCATCGAGGTGCTGTAACCCGCGGTAACTAGCTGCCAAGAGGTACACCACCGTAGTAATACAGTCCTGGACAGACCCGCACCACCATTGCAGTATGATTCCCCGGAGAGCTGCACCACCATTGTACTGAGCAGCCGAGGGAGGGATTGCAACTTTGCTGGCGGGATCGACTGCAAAAGGAAGCCAAGGGTGCAATAAAAAAAGCATGCAAAAGTTTACAGCTTCCATAGTTTGCAGCTACGATTTGCAGAGCCGCCTTTAAAAGTGAGTGCAGTAACCCTGATGCCAAGAGCTGCACCGCCACTGCAGTATGATCCTGGGGACAGCTGCATCACCATTGTAATGCGACCTTGGACAGACCTGCACCACCAGTGCAGTATGATTGCCGGGACATCTGCAGCCTGATTCTGGGGAGAGCTGCACCACCATTGCACTCTGCAGACAGTGGGGGAGGGATTGCAACTTTGCTGGTAGGATCGACTGCAAAAGGCAGCCAAGGGTGCAATAAAAAGCATGCAAAAGTTTGCAGCTTCCACCCTTTGCAGCTGCGATTTGCAGAGCTGCCTTAAAAGTTTGTGCAGTGGTTGCATCGAGTGTGGTAACCCGGCAAACTTGATGCCAAGAGCTGCACCACCACTGCAGTATGATTCTGGGGGGAGCTGCACCACCATTGTACTCTGCAGATTGGGGGGGGATTGCAACTTTGCTGGCAGACTGCAAGAGGCGGCCAAGTGTGCCAAAAAAGCATGCAAAAGCTTGTAGCTTCCATCCTTTGCAGCTGCGATTTTCAGGGTTGCCTTAAAAGTTTTTGTAGTAGTTGCATCGAGGTGCCGTAACTGGGGGTAACTAGCTTCCGAGAGGTGCACCACCATAGTAATGCAGTCCTGGACAGACCCGCACCACCACTGCAGTATGATCCTGGGGACAGCTGCACCACCACTGTAATGCGACCTTGGACAGACCTGCATCACCAGAGCAGTATGATTGCTGGGAGATCTGCAGACTGATTCTGGGGAGAGCTGCACCACCATTGCACTCTGCAGACAGTGGGGGGGGGGGGATTGCAACTTTGCTGGCAGGATCGACTGCAAAAGGCGGGCAAAAAAAGCATGCAAAAGTTTGCAGCTTCCTTCCTTTGCAGCTGCAATTTGCAGAGCCGCCTTTAAAAGCTTGTGCAGTAGTTGCATCGAGTGCTGTAACCCGGGGTAACTAGCTTCCGAGATGTGCACCACCATAGTAATGCAGTCCTGGACAGACCCGCACCACCATTGCAGTATGATTCCCCGGAGAGCTGCACCACCATTGTACTGAGCAGCCGAGGGAGGGATTGCAACTTTGCTGGCAGGATCGGCTGCAAAAGGAGGCCAAGGGTGCAATAACCAAAGCATGCAAAAGTTTGCAGCTTCTGTTGTTGTTTTACAGC
This sequence comes from Aquarana catesbeiana, assembly GCF_042186555.1. Taxonomy (NCBI): domain Eukaryota; kingdom Metazoa; phylum Chordata; class Amphibia; order Anura; family Ranidae; genus Aquarana; species Aquarana catesbeiana. Next base: position 234,756,953 of record NC_133335.1, on the reverse strand, counting down.
AGTGATCTGCAGAACCACCATAAAAGTTTGCACAGCGGTTGCACCAAGTGCAGCAACCCGGGGCTAACGGATGCCGCACTTGTGCATGCCCAGACCTGGAGAGAGCTGCACAAGCATTGCAGCTCGTTCCTGGAGAGGGCTGCAGCACCGATGCAACCCGATCCCGGAGAGAGCAGCGTCATCATTGTACTCTGTAGCTGAGGGAGCAATTGCAACTTTGCTGGCAGGATTGACTGTAAAAGGTGCAACGAAAAGCATGCAAAAGTTTGCAGCTTTCACCATTTGCAGCACTGCCTTAAATGTTTGTACCAAGATGCCGCACTTGTGCATGCACAGACCTGGGGAGAGTTGCACCACCATTGCAACACAATCCTGGGGAGAGCCGCACCATCATTGCAGCCCATTCCTGCAGAAAACTGCAGCACCGCTGCAACAGAATCCTGGAGGAAGCTGCACAGTGTTGCAGCCCGGTCAAGGGTGCAATATAAAGCATGCAAAAGTTTGCAGCTACCACTATTTGCAGAGGTGCCTTAAAAGTTGTGCCAAGTGCAGTAACCCAGGGCAACTTGATAACACGCTTGTGCATGCAAAGACCTGGAGAGTGCTGCACCACCTTTTCAATGTGATCCCCAGGTGAGCTGCTCCACACTTGTGGCCTTGTCCTGCAGGGGATCTGCTCCGCGCTTGCGGCCTTGCCCTGCAGGGGATCTGCTCCGCGCTTGCGGCCTTGCCCTGCAGGGGATCTGCTCCGCGCTTGCGGCCTTGCCCTGCAGGGGATCTGCTCCGCGCTTGCGGCCTTGCCCTGCAGGGGATCTGCTCCGCGCTTGCGGCCTTGCCCTGCAGGGGATCTGCGCCGCGCTTGCGGCCTTGCCCTGCAGGGGATCTGCGCCGCGCTTGCGGCCTTGCCCTGCAGGGGATCTGCGCCGCGCTTGCGGCCTTGCCCTGCAGGGGATCTGCGCCGCGCTTGCGGCCTTGCCCTGCAGGGGATCTGCGCCGCGCTTGCGGCCTTGCCCTGCAGGGGATCTGCGCCGCGCTTGCGGCCTTGTCCTGCAGGGGATCTGCGCCGCGCTTGCGGCCTTGTCCTGCAGGGGATCTGCGCCGCGCTTGCGGCCTTGTCCTGCAGGGGATCTGCGCCGCGCTTGCGGCTTGTCCTGCAGGGGATCTGCGCCGCGCTTGCGGCCTTGTCCTGCAGGGATCTGCGCCGCGCTTGCGGCCTTGTCCTGCAGGGGATCTGCGCCACCCGTGCACTCTGCAGACAAGGATTGGTTGCAACTTTGCTGGCAAGATCTACTTTAAATGCGGCCAAGGGTGCAATGAAAAGCATGCAAAAGTTAGCAGCTTCCATCATTTGCAGCTGCAATATGCCGAGTTGCCTTTAAAAGTTTGTGGTTGCATCAAGCGCAGTAACACGGGGGGCAACGGATGCCGCACTTGTGCATGGAGGACGGTAGGGTTTTGCACCAACCGGATTTAATTTCTTCTTGCAGATTGAGCTTAGTCAGAGCTTGGCTCACATTTTGCACCAACTTGATTGTATTCCTTTCTTGCAGATTGCACGCAAAGTTTGTTTTGCACCAGTTTGCAGCAATCTTCTCTCCCACAGCTGATTTGCATAGATTTGCGCTGCAGATTGCACACAATCTGCATCAGTTCAAGTTTCACACAAGTTATTTATTTTTGCATGCAATCTGCAGGGGGGGGGGTAATACATGGAAATAGAACTTCTGCAGACGATGCGCAATTTGCACCAAACGGGCTACCAACAACTTTGCGCACATGCAGTGTGAAGCAGTCTGCAGGGGATCTAATTTTGCATGCATTTTGGGCAGAGCTTTGCTGCAAAACATGTCCGTACGCAGTCTGCAGGACATGTAAGAGCAGCTTTTGGATCTGCGTAGGTTTTAGGCTTTGAAACGCCTCTGGATTGCAGGCGACCTGCACGGCTACGGTTTGCATTCCTTTCTAACCTTTGCCCGGTTTTGCATTAACTCTTTGTTTTAAAAGTTTTTTTGCAACTTTGGGTCTTCCAGAAAAGGAAAGGGGGGGGGGGGGGGGAGAGAAAAAAAAAAGACGACATCCGTTTTCCAGGCAGGGATAAAAAAAAAAAAAAAAAGCCCTGCAGGCCGGTGGGATGCGGCTTTGCTCGGGTCGCACAGTTGCTGAAAGCGGAGAAATGCCTGTGAGCCGTGCATTGACGTTCCGCATTCCTCATCTGGGATTACGGAGTCTTTTTTTTTTTTTTTTTTTTTTTTATTTAATTTGTTTTTTTTTTTTTTTTTTTGCCTTTCGCACAGTCGGGCTCTGTGTGGATTGGCAGAGATTCTGCAGGACTTGTGCGGCGCAGCCAAGCTTTGTTGTATTGCACGGCGGCGGCGGCATTGAGTCCTGCAGACGGGAGAGAGCTATTTAAATCGTCCTTTTTATGAACGGCTATTTCCGTGCAGCCCTGAGGCCTGGAGACCGGCTCTGAGCACCAATCAGGTTGCAGGGAATGTGAAAGGGGGAGGGGGGGGGGGGGAGATCACATCAAATCCTGCAGGGAATTTTTTTTTTCTCTTTGGGGCGCTGCGTTTTCGGGCTTATTGAGCGCAGAGAGCGGCGCGGGGGCCCCCCCCCGAGACTGGCCGTCCTGATTGCTGCAGCCGACATCAGATCGCATGCGCTTTGCATGCCTTCAGTGCCACGCAAAGTGCCGTATTCATCACCAACTTCTGTATTGTTTAGGCATTTTGGAAATTTTTTTTTTTCTGTGCATAGATGCGCGTCCTTCAGGTGTTTTGCACATTGTAAGCCCATTGTTGTGTGTGTGGTTTGTTTTTTTTTTTTTTTTTTTTTATTGGGGCAGTTGCAAAAATGAATAAAAGTGATTAAAAAAAATAAGCGACTGTAAAAATAATAAAACATTTAAAGCACCCCGCCTCCTTGTGCTTGCATGCAAAGGCCAACGCATGCATTGGTCCTGCAGGAGAAGTGTTTTGCACATGTATGCAAGCTCAGGGGGGGGTTAGTATTGTTGCATCAGTTGCTCTGATGCAAAAACGAATAAAAGTGCTAAAAAACAAAACAAAAACAAAGTGAGTGTATAGAAATTAAAATGATTAAAGCCCCCCTCATACTTGCATGCAAAGGTGAACACATGCGTTGGTCCACAGACAGCGATCGTCCAAGCGTGTCCTTGACGTGTTTTGCACATGTATGCACGCTTGGGGGTTTTAGTTTTTTTTTTTTTTTTTTTGGGGGGGGGGGGGGGGGCAGGGAGAAAAGTTCCTCTGATGCTTGTCACCCAGGTCTAAAAACATGCGCGCCCCCCCCCCCCCCAAAATAAAAGTACGCATGCAAGTTGCTGAGCTGTACACCATAAGAATGTTATTCTTGATGTTGGGGTTGTGTGTAGGAAGATTGGGGGGGGGACCAGTTGCAAAATGCTTAAGGGTCAAGGGTCAGCCAGCTTTGGTGGAGTCTGATGGGGGTCAGTACCTGCTGCTCCTTGGGAGGGGCCCTTCACACCTGTACGGTTGCAGTAAAGCAGATAGTGTAACCTGCAGTACTTTTATTCATTCTAGGTACTTGTATAACGGCATTCATATATGTAACGCTGTGCGTATCCACTTCCGGGTCCGCCTGTACGACGCTTGACTTCAAGTGGTTGTACCCGGATGATCTGCAGCCGCGGCATCGCCCTCAACGGTACTGTTTATTATTGATTTATTTTTTTGAGCCAGTGACTCTTGTAAAAGCAATCCTAGCGACCAGCTAACCGCTGGAGCGCTTTTACAAGCAGCGGTGGAGGGGACGTGCGGCTGTACCGGGATCTCCCGCCCCCACACCTGGAGACCCAGACCCGGCACGTTAGCCAGCTGATCCGAGAGCCGAACAAAGACGGGATCGGCTCTCCGCTATGGTAACCCGGAAGCGATGACGTGACCTCAGTTTACCCCGGATGTTAACAGCGCCATTTAAAAAAAAAAAAAAGCAAAGGCCTTTCCAAAACGCTGATCTTGGCTTTATGAATGCTTTTAAGGGAAGAGGAGGGATTTTGGGGGGGGTCTTAAAGACCTCAGATCTCTCCATAAAGAGGACCTGTCACTGCCTATTACTGTTTACAGTAACGGTGATATTAACCGCTTCCCGCCCGCCTTTTATAGCAGAATGACGGGTGAAAAGTGGTTCCCTTATCCTGACTGGGCCTCATATGACGTCCAGCCGGCTAAGCAGCGAGCGAACGCACGGTGGTGTCTGACAATCCCCCGCATCTCGGATTTGAGGTAAGGAGTCGATGACGTTGGCTCTATACCACGTGATCGGGACCCCCAGGGATGCCCACTAGAGCCGACACAGGATGCCCATCGTTGCCGTCTAAAAGTGGGCACCTGTCGCTGCCTCATCATCAGTGCACATTGGGAGGGAGAAGACTTACTTATTTACAACATTTGGTAACGGAAACTAAGAAAAAGTTTTTTTTTTTTGTTGTTTTTGTTTTTGTTTCTTTTTTTTCCAAAATTTTCGGTCTTTATTTTTTGTGCTACAAAAAAAAAACAAAAACGCAGAGGTGATTTAAAAAAAAAAAAGTTTTATATGGGTAGAGTGTCGCATGACCGCGCAATTGTCATTCAAAATGTGATGGCGCTGAAAATTGTTCTGGGCAGGAAGGTGTATAAGTGCCCGCTATTGAAGTGGTTAAAAAAAAAAAAAAAAAAAGCAACAGTGAAAATAAAAAAATTCTAAAACACCCCCGCCTCCTCGTGCAAGTGTGAACACACGCGTCGGTCCCACACAACACAGCGATCGCAATGTGAGGTATCGCCGTGAATACATGATCACGGGCAGTAGTTCTAGCACCAGACCTCCTCTGTACATCTAAAGTGGTAACCTGTAAAGACTTTTACAGCGTCGCCTATGGATAGTAAAAAATTAACTTTTTGGCGCCGTTGCACGGATGTGCACAATTTTAAAGCGTGACATGTTTGGTATTTATTTACTCAGTTGTAACATTATATTTTATAAAAATATTGGGTTATGTATTTTATTGTTGTGGTGTGTGTGTGTGTGTGTGTGTGTGTGTGTGTGTGTGTGTGTGTGTGTGTGTGTGTGTTTTTTTTTTTTTTTTTTTTTAACAAAGAAAAATTGCGTTGAAAAATCGCTGCGCAAATACCGTGTGACATTAAAATTGCAACACCCACCAATTTTTTATTTATTTAATTTATTTTTTTTTTCCCCCCCTCTAGGGCCTCTGCTAGACTGGGGCAAAGAGCTAATCACAGCAGCTCTTTATCACATGACTGGCTGTGTCCAATCACAGCTGATCACAATGTAAACAGGATTTGCCAGTTATCGGCAATCCTCCCTTCACACTGACCGGGCGAGAGGGAGAGCCGAAAACCGGCGAATCCGCACAGGGGACATCCGCACTGACAACCGGGAAACTGATCGTCAGTGCGGCCCCAACAGTGCCGCTAATCAGTGAAGATATAACAAACTATATATTTTTATTTATTTATTTTTTTCTCGTTTGTTTAGCCAAAAAAAAAAAAAAACCCAGTGGCGATAAACCACTTAAGGACCGAACCTCCTTCTGAGATTTGGCGTTTACAAGTTAACTGTTTTATTTTTGTTTTGTTTTTTTTTTTTTTCTTTTGCTAGAAAATTACTTGAATATATATATATATTATATATTTCTCACACACCCTAGAGAAAAAAATGGCGGTCGTTGCAATACTTTCTGTCACACCGTATTTGCGCAGCGGTCTTACAAGCGCACTTTTTTTATTTTTATTTTTTTTTTTAAAGAAATACATTTTTTGAATTAAAAAATAAGACAACAGTAACGTTAGCCCAATTTTTAATTTGTTTTTATATTGTGAAAGATAATCCTACGCCGAGTAAATTGATACCCAACATGTCGCGCTTCAAAATTGCGCACCGCTCGTGGAATGGCGACAAACTTTTACCCTTTAAAAATCTCCATAGGCTATGCTTAAAAAAAAACTCTACAGGTGGCATGTTTTGAGTTTACAGAGGGGGTCTAGGGCTAGAATTATTGCTCTCGCTCTACCGGTCGCGGCGATACCTCACGTGTGTGGTTTTCGTATGCGTTCGCTTCTGCACGCGAGCTTGGCGGGGCGCAAATAAAATTTAAAAAATTTATTTTTTATTTATTTTTTACACTGTTCTTTAAAAAAATAAAATAAAATTGTGCCACTTTTTTACCTATTACAAGGGATGTAAACATCCCTTGTAATAGAAAAAAAGCATGACAGGTCCTCTTATATAT